>NC_056446.1:1347149-1537149 GCF_018296145.1 Oncorhynchus tshawytscha | reverse complement strand
TGATAGTTTCCGTATTCGTATTTCTGTGTGTTGTTATGTTATACTTAAGTCTATGATTTGATATTTGATAGAACAGTCTGACTGAGCTATGGTAGGCAGCAGACTCATAAGCATTCATTCAAACAGCACTTTCATGCGTTTGCCAGCAGCCCTAATTCTTCAAGCATTGCGCTGTTTATGACTTCAAGCCTATCAACTCCCGAGATTAGGCTGGTGTAACCGATGTGAAATTGCTAGCTAGTTAGCGGGGTGCGCGCTAATAGTGTTTCAAACATCACTCACTCTGAGACTTGGAGTGGTTGTTCCCCTTGCTCTGCATGGGTAATGCTGCTTCGAGGGTGGCTGTTGCCGTTGTGTTCCTGGTTCGAGCCCAGGTAGGAGCGAGGAGTGGGACGGAAGCTCTACTGTTACACTGGCAATACTAAAGTGCCTATAAGAATAGTCAAAGTTATATGAAATACACATGGTTTTGAGAGAAATAGTCCTATAATTCCTATAATAACTACAACCTAAAACCTCTTACCTGGGAATATTGAAGACTCATGTTAAAAGGAACCACCAGCTTTCATATGTTCATGTTCTGAGCAAGGAACTGAAACGTTAGCTTTCTTACATGGCACATATTGCACTTTTACTTTCTTCTCCAACACTATGTTTTTGCATATTCATTTTTCCAAAATGAACATGTTTCATTATTTATTTGAGGCCAAATTGATATTATTTATGTATTATATTAAGTTAAAATAAGTGTTCATTCAGTATTGCTGTAATTGTCATTATTACAAATAAATAAATAAAAAAATTGGCAGATTAATCGGTATCGGCTTTTTTTGGTCCTCCAATAATCAGTGTCGGTATCTGCGTAGAAAAATCATAATCGGTCGACCTCTAATTTGAACATGTTGGTCATGTTCTGTTATCATCTCCAACCGGCACAGCCAGAAGAGGACTGGCCACACCTCATAGCCTGATTCCTCTCTAGGTTTCGCCCTAGGTTCTGGCCTTTCTAGGGAGTTTTTCCTAGCCACTGTGCTTCTACACCTGCATTGCTTGCTGTTTGGGGTTTTAGGCTGGGTTTCTGTACAGCACTTTGAGATATCAGTTGATGTAAGAAGGGCTTTATAAATACATTTGATTTATCCACCTCTTCTGTGTAGGATATGTTTTCCTACCTCGTCTGCAGCATTTCACAGAGAGTTGGAACAATCACCCTTTAAGTACAGAGGCGAACATGACACCTCACCAGCTGTGGCATAGCGGAATGCTCCAAACACCTATGTCTGAGCCAGACTATGCAGAGGTATGTGTCTGTGATATGTGAATGGCTTGACAGATCTTCCTTTAAATGTATCGTCACTAATACAGATTTGTTTCTTTTGAGCATTCCAGATTCAGCAGGTGGAGGACCTGCTTTATCAGGAGGCTAATCTGGAAACACTGACAATGGGGTCATTGTTCCTGACATCCCATGCCCCCTGTCTACTGAGAATCTTGCTGTGCTGCAATGTCAAGTGAACCCTACCACTGACTCCTCATCTTATTATTAAAGAGATGCTTTACATTGAAACACAGATATAGATGTAGTAGTCCCAGAGTTAATGATCCAAGGTCAGTTTTGCATTTCACTTCCTGATGATTATGATGACTGACCGTGTTAGAATAAAAAAAACAAAGCTTAATCATGCTCTCTCTACACACCTGTCGCTCGTCTGCAGGTATGTTTTGATGAGAGAGAGGAAGCCAGTCCCGTCATCGCCACCTCACCCGCTCTTAAGATAACCGTCGGGCAGACTGGGAGCCAAAGGCTGGTTAGGCGACACCGTTAGAGACACAATGTAATTGTGATGAACTGAGAGAACATTAGCAGCACTGTAAATTCATGAATCATACGCTGTCTTCCCCGCTCCTCTGTTTAACCTCTTTCCCTTTCTGTCTTCTACACCTCTCTCCCCACCTCGTCTTTCTTCCTCCTTTTATAATGCGCAACATATGTGCCTTGAAGTACAGATTAAACATGTATTGATAATATATTATCGTAATTATAATGCATGTATTATGTATTCATAACACCTGGATAATCTACTTTCAATAAAGAGTTAAACATTCTCCACTGGTTGAAATTAAGTATCTCATTGAAATATTCTCAGATATCCTTAGTATCCTTAATCTGAGTATCCTCTGATTAATGCAGATGAAGGGAGTTAGATATGCTTGTTTCTAATCTATTGCATAGTTACAATGTGTAATCATTGTGACTCAGTAACTATGCGACGAGACAGCCTACAGGGAGGAGGTGAGGGCACTCGGAATGTGGTGTCAGGAAAATAACTTCTCACTCAACGCCAACCAAACAAAGGAGATATTCGTGGACTTCAGGAAACAGCAGAGGGAGCACTACCCTATCCACATAGAATGGAAAGTAGTGGAGAAGGTGGAAAGTTTTAAGTTCCTCGGTGTACATATCACAGACAAACTGAAATGGTCCACCCACACAGACAGTGTGGTGAAGAAGGCGCACCTCAGGAGGCTGAAGTAATTTGGCCTGTCACCTAAAACCCTGACAAACTTTTACAGATGCACAATTGAGAGCATCCCGTCGGGCTGTATCACCGCCTGGTACGGCAACTGCACCACCCTCAACCGCAAAACTCTCCAGAGGGTGGTGTGGTCAACACAACTCACCACCGGGGGGCAAACTACCTGCCCTCCAGGACACCTACAGCACCCGATGTCACAGGAATGCCAAAACGATCATCAAGGACAACAACCACCCGAGCCACTGCCTGTTCACCATGCAGAAGGCGAGGTCAGTACAGGAGCATCAAAGCTGGGACCGAGAGACTGAAAAACAGCTTATCACGGTCATCAGACTGCTAAACAGCCACCACTAACTCATAGAGGCTGCTGCCTACATAGAGACTCATTAGTCACTTAAAAAAATGCCACTTTAATATAGTTTACATGTCTTACATTACTCATCTCATATGCATATATGGTGTCTTATACCATCTATTGCACCTTGCCTATGCCGCTCAGCCATCGCTCATCCATATATTTATGAACATATTCTTATTCCATCTCTTTAGATTTGAGTGTATTAGGAGGTTGTTGTGGAATTGTTAGATCATTGTTAGATATTACTGCACTGTCGGAAATAGAAGCACAAGCATTTCGCTACACTCTCATTAACATCTGCTAATGAGACATGGCCACTAAAACACATGGCCACTAAATGGCCACTTAAACACATGCTTGCATTTATGTCCAACTTGGTCAGCTGTCATGTCCAATCAAAACCCTCCGTATATCCTATGACAAGCAGTCTAGGCCAATCACAACGTAGAGTGTATCCTCTGCATTTTGGTTTATAATTGTCACCATAATAAAGGAACACCACCTCTAATAAGCAGCCATCAAATCGTATCAGTGCCCTCAGAATCTGGCCTGACCCCTTTTACCTCACACGACCCCTAATGACCTCACGTGACCACAGAGGAAGTCACTACTTCCTGTGCCCAGGGGCGCCATGGGGGGGGGCAGACCAGACCAGAGAGGATAGTTGGCAAATAAGGACGTGGAAGTTGGATGTTGTCCCCGATCCATCCAGATTACCTCAGGATCATCTAATGAAGTGTGTGTGTGTCACTCCTGGAGGTCAACCCAGTGACAGCTGACGCTTTAACCCGGAAAACAACTCCGAACTGGACGCATCACTTCACCATTTTCGTCTTTTCAAAAGACAGATTGTTCCGTGACAGTCCGTTGATTCACAGCAGACACACACAGTCACCCTAAGTGAAGCCAGTCAGAAAAGCCTAAATCCACACAATCACCTTTTGTTCTTTGTTAGAGAGGGGGAGAGGAAAAAACTGTGTTACAACACGACGGGGGTTTCGAACCCTATATGTAAAGACTCATGGGAGATTACAGGGACGCTGCCTGTCGTTCGGCCTGAACAAGACCCCAGCTGTTTGACAGGAAGTCACCTTTGACACGGCCGGGTGAGCACCATCAGCGGTGGGCTAGATGGTAGTCTGGTTGGCTGGAAGTCCCTTGGAGGAGGAAAGTAAAAACTGACACTGAAAGTGTATGGGCAGTAAGAAAGCACCCTGTGTCCTCTGAGTGTGGTTTGTGTGTGATAGAGAGAGTGTGTGTGTATGTGTGGCGGGGGGGTGCACAGTGTGTGCATGAGTGTGTGTGCACAGTGTGGTCGCTGGCCAAAATAATTCAGGTGAGACATTTTCAGTGAAGTCACACAGAGGAATCATGAGTTTGCAACGAGGTGTTTAATACTTCTTGGACTCTGTTTTGATCCGGCAAGAAGGGAGATCAAACAACTGAGGGAGAGGGAAAGAATATTTTTGTTGTCCATAATATGTCAAGAACGTTTCAAGAACATTTCCAGCACAAAAGCCATTTGACAGAAAACCAGGACAAATGTCATAAACAACCTTTGAAGGGCATTTCTGACAGCGATTGAGAGACCGCAAGCACACAGCTGAATCAAATTACGCCTTCTTCTGACACTTATGCCTTTGATACAAACTTCAGATTCCCCCTACGCAAAGGCAGAGAGAGAGAGAGAGAGAGAGAGAGAGAGGGAGAGACGGAGAGAGAGAGGGCAGAAAGAGAGAGGGCAAGAAAGAGGGCAGAGAGAGAGGGCAGAAAGAGAGAGACCGAGAGAGAACAAGTGAGGAGACAGAGAAAAGAGAGGAAGAGAGAGTAAGGGAGAAAGATAGATGTTGCAAAAAAACAAGGGCATGAAACAGACAGACACACAGAGGGAGAAGAGAGAGAATGAAATACACAGAGAGAAAGGGAGAGAGAGAGCACAACCTTGCCATGCCAAAAGACGAACACTATACAGTAAGTCATTAGCATTGCAGATGCTAGCGATAGGAAGACTGAATAATAACTCTCATGCATCCCAGGCTGAATCGCTCAATCCCAGCATTGTCCATTGAGTACGTGTGGGAATCTGAGAGAACTCCGAAAAGCTCCCATTCCGGCGTTAATGGAATTTTGCTGTGAATGTGTGTGGGATTCAAGGCTTTTCCTCTTATCACAGCAAAATGTCAGCTCGAGGAAGTAGCGGTGTGGAAAGAGAAGAAAGCATAGTGGGAATACTTCTCAGGCTATGTCAGAGGCATACTTTACATTCATCTGGCAAAGGATTTCACATGATGGGCCATTTACATGTATTTATTTTCAGCTGGCAAGTGTTCAGCTGTTATATAGCTTACTTTACACACCCGTGCACAGACATGCGCATACAGTCATGCATAGCAACTCGGGAAGTTAGTTTTATTGCAAACACACAGACAGATGCATGTGAAGACTGGTTTACTAACTGACTCACAAACACAAAGACATATATTTATGAAGTTGAGATGTTATTTCATTCATTACCAGGGATGTAGTACCCCTTTAAAATAATGTATGAATTGATGGACTCGTGACTCAACCATTGACAACTCAGACTTATACTCGACTCGGACATGAGCCACAGGGACTTGTGACTCGACTCTGACTCGAGAACATGGGCCTTGGGACTCAACCTCCAGGTTTAGTGTCTCGACTACAACACTGGCTACCATTTATTCAACATACCTGTTGTCACTGGTGAACTGACATATCACAGCCTACGGTTGACATACAGCTATAGCTACAGGGTATAGATCAAGAACTGATTCATTAACATAGGCCTACTAATCTTAAACGTAAACACTGACCGCCAGTTGAGATGACGGGAGACGATTAACACTTATTTTGCGTAAAAGGTGATAAATGCTACTGAAATCCCCCCAAAAGTGTTTAAATGGCACATACAGTTGAAGTTGGAAGTTTACATACACCTGGTTTAGCCATGTACATTTAAACTCAGTTTTTCACAATTCCTGACATTTAATCCGAGTACAAATTCCCTGTCTTGGGTCAGTTAGGATCACCACTTTATTTAAAAAATGTGAAATGTCAGAATAATAGTAGAGAGTGATTTATTTCAGCTTTTATTTCTTTCATCACATTCCCAGGGGGTCTGTCACACGGGACTAGGTGGGTGCAGGAATCAGACGCAGAGAGAGAGTAACGGAGCAAAGTGCTTTACTTTTGCACACCAAAATGATAAGCCCAACACAATACAGGGAGCAGGACACTATACAGGACAACCCAAAACCACAGGGTGTCAAGTAAAGAAAAGAAAAGACACCACGACCTAACATGCACACACGTAACATTAAGACAATCCCGCACAAAACAAGGGCGGGTCAAACTACTACATATAGGGAAGCTAATTAAACCAAAATACACACAGGAGAAACTGATAAGACAAAACCAACAGACAAACAAAAAAGGGATCGGCAGCGGCTAGTAGGACGGCGACGACGACCGCCGCGCACTGCCCGAACAGGCAGGGGAGCCAACTTTGGCGGAAGTCGGGACAGGGTCAGAAGTTTACAGACACACAATTAGTATTTGGTAGCATTGCCTTGTGGGTAGCCTTCCACAAGCTTCCCACAATAAGTTAGGTGAAATTTGTCCCATTCCTCCTGACAGACCTGGTGTAACTGAGTCAGGTTTGTAAGCCTCCTTGCTCACACACACTTTTTCAGTTCTGCCCACAAATGTTCTATAGGGTTGAGGTTAGGGCTTTGTGATGGCCACTCCAATACCTTGACTTTGTTGTCCTTAAGCCATTGTGCCACAACTTTGAAAGTATGCTTGGGGACCATTTGGAAGACCCATTTGAGACCAAGCTTTAACTTCCATACTGATGTCTTGAGATGTTGCTTCAATATATCCACATCATTTTCCACCCTCATGATGCCATCTATTTTGTGAGGTGCACCAGCCCCTCCTGCAGCAAAGCACCCCCACAACATGATGCTGCCACCCCCGTGCTTCACGGTTGGGATGGTGTTCTTCGGCTTGCAAGCCTCCCCCTTTTTCCTCCAAACATATCGATGGTCATTATGGCCAAACAGTTCCATTTTTGTTTCATCAGACCAGAGGACTGGTCAAAAAGTGCGATCTTTGTCCCACGTGCCATTCCAAACCGTAGTCTGTCTTTTTTATGTCAGTTTTGGAGCAGTGTCTTCTTTCTTGCTGAGTTGCCTTTCAGGTTATGTCAATATAGAACTTGTTTTACTGTGCATATAGATACTTTGTACCTGTTTCCTCCAGCATCTTTACAAGGTCCTTTTGCTGTTGTTCTGGGATTGATTTGCACTTTTTGCACCAAAGTACATGCATCTCTAGGAGACAGAACACGTCTCCTTCCTGAGCGGTATGATGGCTGCGTGGTCCCATGGTGTTTATACTTGCGTACTATTGTTAGTACAGATGAACGTGGTACCTTCAGGCTTTTGGACATTTTTCCCAAGGATGACCCAGACTTGTGGAGGTCCACCATTTTTTTCTGAGGTCTTGGCTGATCTCTTTAGATTTTCCCATGATGTCAAGCAAACAGGCACTGAGGTTGAAGGTAGGCCTTGAAATACATCCACAAGTACACCTCCAATTGACTCAAATTATGTCAATTAGTCTATCAAAAGCTTCTAAAACCATGATATTATTTTCTGGAATTTTACAAGCTGTTTTAAGGCACAGTCTGCTGCAGAGTGTATGTAAACTTCTGACCCGCTGGAATTGTGATACAGTGAATTATAAGTGAAATAATCTGTCTGTAAAGAATTGTTGGAAAAATTACTTGTGTCATTCACAAATTAGATGTCCTAACCGACTTGCCAAAACTATAGTTTGTTAACCTTTTTGGAATAGGGGGGCAGCATTTTCACTTTTGGATGAATAGCGTGCCCAGAGTGAACTGCCTCATACTCTGTCCCAGACGCTAATATATGCATATTATTATTAGTATTGGATAGAAAACACTCTGAAGTTTCTAAAACTGTTTGAAAGATGTATGTGAGTATAACAGAACTCATATGGCAGGTGAAAACCTGAGAAAAATACAACAAGGAAGTGTGACATCTGAGGTTTATAGTTTTTGAAAGCTTTGCCTACCAAGTACACATTGAGATATGGATGAGGTTGCACTTCCTAGGGCTTTCACTAGATGTCAACCGTCTTTAGAAACTGGTTTGAGGATTCTACTATAAAGGAGTGGCTCATGAGACCTGTTTGAGTCAGTGGTCTGGCATAGTGCCTCGGTCTCATGATGCGCGCTCCTGACAGAGTTACCTCTCGTTCCAGTGCCTTTTCTGAAGACAAAGTAATTCTCCGGTTGGAACATTATTGATGTTTGAAGTTAAAAACATCCTAACGATTAATTCCATACATCGTTTGACATGCTTCTAAAGGACTGTAATGGAACTTTTCAAAGTTTTTGTCTGGATGAAATGCTCGCGCCTCATGAAGATGGATTACTGGGCTGAACACGCTAACAACAAGTGGCTATTTGGACATAAATTATGGAACTTTATGGAACAAATCAGTCATACATTGTCCAATTGGGATTCCTGGGAGTGCCTTCTGATGAAGACCATCAAAGTTAAGTGAATATTTATGGTGTTGTTTCTAACTTTGTTGATTCCAAAATGGCGGCTATTCCTCTTTCTGTTTTGGGTTCTGAGCACTGTTCTCAGATTATGCTTTTTCCGTAAAGTTTTTTTGAAATCTGACACAGCCGTTGCATTAAGGAGAAGTCTATCTTTAATTCTGTGATTAACACTTGTATTTTTTATCAATGTTTATTATGAGTATTTCTGCTAAAATCACCGGATGTTTTGGAATCAAAATATTACTGCACGTAAGGTGCCAATGTAAACTGAGATTTTTGGATATAAATATGCACATTATCGAACAAAACATACATGTATTGTGTAACATGATGTCCTATGAGTGTCATCTGATGAAGCTCATCAAAGGTTAGTGATTCATTTTATCTATATTTCTGCTTTTTTGTGACTCCTATCTTTGGCTGGAAAAATGGCTGTTTTTGTGACTTGGCGGTGATCTAACATAATCATATGTTGTGCTTTAGCTGTAAAGCATTTTTGAAATCGGACACGATGGGTAGATTAACAATATGTTTATCTTTCATTTTGTCACGTTCTTCGTAAAGAGGAGACCAAAGCGCAGCGTGATTAGAATACATGATTGATATATTAATAAAGACGGACACGAAACAAACTACAAACACAACAAACCGGACGTGAAGCTATAATAATACTAGTGCAGACACAGGCAACTAGACATAGACGATAACCCACGAAATACCCAAAGAAGATGGCTGCCTAAATATGGTTCCCAATCAGAGACAACGATAAACACCTGCCTCTAATTGAGAACCAATCTAGGCAACCATAGACATATTTAAACAGCTAGATGATAAACAACCCCATAAACCTACAAAACCGCTAGACAATACAAAAACACATACATCACCCATGTCATACCCTGACCTAACCAAAACAATAAAGAAAACAAAGAATACTTAGGTCAGGGCGTGACAGTACCCCCCACAAAGGTGCGGACTCCGGCCGCAAAACCTAATCTAAAGGGGAGGGTCCGGGTTGGCCTTTTTCACGGCGGCGGTTCGGGTGCAGGACATGGGGGAGGGGACCCTCGCAGCAGATGCCGGACTGAAGATCATCGTAGAGAGCGTCACTGGACTGAGGAGCGGCTCTGGCAGCTCCGGACAGGAGGGAGATTCCAGCATCGCCGGCGTGACAGGCTGCATCGGCAGCTCCTGGTTGGCTGAGGGCTCTGGCGGCTCCTGGCTGGCTGACGGCTCTCGCGGTTGCTGGCTGGCTGATGGCTCTGGCGGCTCAGGACAGGAGGGAGACTCTGGCGGGTCAGGACAGGAGGGAGACTCTGGCGGGTCAGGACAGGAGGGAGACTCTGGCGGGTCAGGACAGGAGGGAGACTCTGGCGGATCCGGACTGCGACCCGTCGTGGTAGACTCCGGACTGAGACCCATCGTGGTAGGTTCCGGACTGTGACCCGACGTGGGAGGTTCCGGTCTGCGGCCCATCGTAGGAGGTTCCGGTCTACGGCCCGTCGTATGAGGTTCCGGTCTGCGGCCCGTCGTAGGAGGTTCCGGTCTGTAGACTGTTGCCGGACGCTCTGGACTGGGTACTGTTGCCGGACGCTCTGGACTGGGTACTGTTGCCGGACGCTCTGGACTGGGTACTGTTGCCGGACGCTCTGGACTGGGTACTGTTGCCGGACGCTCTGGACTGGCGAGGCGCACTGTAGGCCTGGTGCGTGGTGCCGGCACTGGTGGTACTGGGCCGAGGACACGCACCTCAGTGCGAGTGCGGAGAGGAGGAACAGGGCGTAGTGGACTGCCGAGGCGCACTATAGGCTTGGTGCGTGGTGCCGGCACTGGTGGTACCAGGCTGGGGACACGCACCTGGTTGTGCCCAGGGTCCTCCGCCGTCCAGAATTTTCTCCCAAGTCCATGAGTCCTGCGATCGCTGCTGTTTCCTTTTACCACACTGCTTGGTCCTTTTATGGTGGGTTATTCTGTCACGTTCGTCGTAAAGAGCAGACCAAAGCGCAGCGTGATTAGAATACATGTTTAATATTTTAATAAGGACGAACACTAAACAAACGACAAAAACAACAAACCGGACGTGAAGCTATGTATAATAATACTAGTGCAGACACAGGCAACTAGACTAGACTAGACAATAACCCACAAAATACCCCAAAAAAGATGGCTGCCTAAATATGGTTCCCAATCAGAGACAACGATAAACACCTGCCTCTAATTGAGAACCAATCTAGGCAACCATAGACATATATAAACACCTAGATGATAAACAACCCCATAAAAGTACAAAACCCATAGACAGTACAAAAACACATACATCACCCATGTCACACCCTGACCTAACCAAAACAATAAAGAAAACAAAGAATACTCTGGTCAGAGCGTGACACATTTGCTGGAGTGGACTTGTTAATGTGTGAGAGTTACATATTTATAAAAAATATTTTTGAATTTCGCTGCCTTTTCAGCGGAATGTTTTCGAGGGGTTCCGCTAGAAAATTATTAAGTGAAATAATCTGTCTGTAAACAATTGTTGGAAAAAATACTTGTGTCATGCACAAAGTAGATGTCCTAACCGACTTACCAAAACTATAGTTTGTTAACAAGAAGTTTGTGGAGTGGTTGAAAACAAGTTTTAATGACTCCGACCTAAGTGTATGTAAACTTCTCACTTCAGCTGTACATATGTGTACCATTTATTACATCCCTGTGAAGTGCCAAAGATAGGAAACACTATATAAACATGGTATTCCACACACTGCTGAGTAGACAAGATGTCTTTGTAGTGGTCAGCTATCTCTAACCTCAATGGCCTTCTGTGCAACCTGATCAAATATGGCCTATTAACCTTGGCTCTGGCCAAACCACAATCTCTCTCTCTCTCTCTTTCCTCTCACCCCCAACCATCATTACCCATCTCTGTCTGTCCAGCTTCCAGTCTGTCTCTTCCCTTTGAAGTGTGGGTCACCATTGCCTCGTCTCCTAACTACCATGTCCAGTGCTGTGACAGACGACCAAGTGACCTGGTCTCTCACAGAGCCAAGTGATCAATAACTACAACAGTCTGATCTGATCTTGCCCCTTCCCGACTCAGCGGGGGGTTTTGTGTGTCCAACTGGAGTGGGTTCTCTGAGAAGCAGAGGATCAATACATGGGCATTCCTGATGATTAGCATTAAACATGTCTATTGATTATTAGGACCTATAGATTATCTGTTCCACATCACTGGCTGTTTAAACACATTTTAATCTATGACCCTATAGACACAACATTAACATATGTGTCTAAACTTTAATATAACAGAGGTTTTTATTTTCTACTTTTAAATGAGGCTCAAGTCCAACCCCAAAGTATGGAAACTGTTATCTAACTGAGAGGTTTTTACTTTCTACCCTGGTCAACTCTTCAGACATAATGACAGGGACTCCACTTTGAATTGTTACGTAAGAGGAATATGTAACTAGGGTATTTGGACATGTATTTTTCCACATTTTGTTATGTTACAGACTTATTCTGAAATGGATGAAATTACATGTTTTCCTCATCAATCTACACACAATACGCCATAATGACAATCGAAAACAGGTTTTATATATTTTTACAAAAACCTTATTTAGATAAGTATTCAGACTCTATGAGACTCGAAATTCAGCTCAGGTGCACCCTGTTTCCATTGATCATCCTTCAGATGTTTCCACATCTTGATTGGAGTCCACCTGTGGTAAATGAAAATGATTAGACATTATTTGGAGAGGCCCACACCTGTCTATATAAGGTCCCACAGTTGACAGTGCATGTCAGAGCAAAAACCAAGCCATGAGGTTGAAGGAATTATCCTTTAAGCTCCGACACAGGATTGTGTCGAGGCACAGATCTGGGGAAGGGTATCAAAACATTTCTGCAAGTATTGAAAGTTCCCAAGAACACCAAACTGAGCAATCAGGGGAGAAAGACTTTGGTCAGGGAGGTGACCAAGAACCCGATGGTCACTCTAACAGAGCTCCAGAGCTCCTCTGTGAAGATGGGGATGTTTTTTAGTGCCAGGGACTGAGAGACTAATCAGGATCTAGGGAAAGCATAGTACAGAGATATCCTTGATGAAAACCTGCTCCAGAGCGCCCAGGACATCAGACTGGGGTGAAGGTTCACATTCCAACAGGACAATGACACTAAACACACAGGCAAGACAGTGGCCTCTCTGGAGGGACCCGAAAATAGCTGAGCAGAGATGCTCCCCGTCCAACCTGACAGAGCTTGAGAGGATCTGCACAGAAGAATGGGAGAAACTCCCCAAATACAGGTGTGCCAAACTTGTAGCGTCATATACCAAGATGACTCGGGGCAGTAATCACTGCCAAAGCTGCTTCAACAAAGTACTGAGTAAAGGGTCTGAATACTTATGTAAATGTTATATTTCATTATTATGTGACGCCTCTAGCACTGAGATGCAGTGCCTTAGAGCGCTGTGCCACTCAGGAGCCCCCACTTCATAGGTCCTTATATCTACCCATAAACATCTAAAAACATCCATAGAACATTATGACCAAGGCTGGATGAAGTGCTATAATAAGTGTTTTTATTTTAAAAAATGACTGATGTTTTACATTGGCTGCGGGAAACAAAAATGATTTAGCCTTCATTTATGCTTTATATGTTTTTATACAGTATAAGGTAGCAGACTTGACCCTGTTGGGCAACTGTTAGTGACATAGACACATTTTCATAGGCAAAGCCATTGTACGTCAACTTCCCCTCGGTTTTTTCTACCTTGAATGCAATCAGGCCTACTTACAATCTTTCTTCTAATGACCTGCTTATTTGCAAAGTGTCCCACCCAGCATGTCACTTTTGGAATAGGGTTTTTAATTGTTGTGCTCTGTAGTTATGCTCATATGTTACATAATCAATGAGTGTGTGTCATAGCTACAGGCTTAGCCCATGTGTTATAATGGTTTCTATTTTGCAATGTTAATTATTATTATTACAAACTATAAAACTAACAAAAATCTATTGCTATGATAAAATACTCTTTGTTTAATGGTTGTAGCATCATATTGTACGGTGAATCTTAAGGCCTCGGTCACCCGACCTGCTATCACGCTACGTTTGCTTGGGCCACAAGAAACTATAACACACCAACATAAATAGCATGTCATCCTGTGTGGGCAAAACACAAATGACTGTTTAACACACTAATTACTGTTTACCACTTTTCTGGGAGCTGGGGGAGCTGGAGCTTTCATCCTGAGTCGTTTGTATTTAGATTCAGCTTAAGCCTTATTATAAGACATTATAAAGGGTCATATATTTATAACAACTTATTAAGAATGAAACCTGTAGTCTTTAATAACTAGGCTACATTACATATCAGAAAACGATTTCTTATTGTTCATATACCATTTATTCATCCATATCCCAGTGGGAGAGAAATCATGATGATACTTTAAAGAACT
The DNA here is from genome assembly GCF_018296145.1 of Oncorhynchus tshawytscha. Lineage (NCBI taxonomy): Eukaryota > Metazoa > Chordata > Actinopteri > Salmoniformes > Salmonidae > Oncorhynchus > Oncorhynchus tshawytscha. The sequence continues at coordinate 1,523,178 of NC_056446.1, read as the reverse complement.
GAAGTGTTTAAAGGAACATTACATTACTATTAGATAGTCTTCTTGATTAGCTACATTAGGTTATGGCCTCTTTGCCTCGGATGACTAGGTGTTTCATTAATGGCCCCAAGGTATCATCCTTGGCAGTCTAAACAAAATAGTGTTTGTTTGCATGACATTGTTTCTGTCCAATCCCACGTAGTCCTAGCTATAAAAGCACAACCCTACCTCCCATCAGAATCAAAACAGCAGGAGACATGCCGGCAAAGGAAACATTGAAGTATCCCAGTCAAGGTATGAATACAGCAAGGAACGCGAAAATGCATCTTCTCAACTTTTTGATTTTGGCCATTATGGTCACCAGCATCAGTCAGTTATGATTCAGTGACTGTGGTTCTCAAATGAGAGCCCCAGAATACACTGGCATCTATGTACAGTGCCTTCAGAAAGTATTCACACCCCTTTTTCCACATTTTGTTGTGTTACAAAGTGGGATTAAAATGGATTGAATTCTCATTTTGTTCAACGATCTACACAAAATAATCTGATGTCAAAGTGGAAGAACAATTCAATGTGTTATTAGTTTAAGCAGACTGTGTTTGTCTATTGTTGTGACTTTTCCACTACCCAAGACAGAGTGACCAACTACAAGACCATCAACTCACCTCCCATCACCACCAGAGCAGAGACCATCTCATCATCAAAAGAACAGTGGATTTCTGACCACTTTGAATACATTATGGGGCTCGAAGTGGCAGTGGGTGTCATTGGTTTCGCTTGCATCACCATCACCGAGAGTGAGATCTTTGAGACACATCAGTAGATATGTCAGACAAAGCAATTATTGCACTATTAAACAAGGAAATGTAATGTAATGTAGCAGAGAAATAGTAGTATGCGTTTAAGGTAGGATAACAAGAATGCTTCAACAATTATTGTGTGTAGGCCTACAAGCTATACACAAGACAAGCATGGAAAGAGTTTAAATGCTGTATATGACTGTAATTTGCTTTGGATGAAAGTGTCTGCTAAATGGAATATGTTATTATGTTATAATGTTTTAGTGTTCTACTAAGAAAAATAACAATAATAATAATTTATAATTAGCTATTTACACACAATACCCTATAATGAAAAAGCGAAAACAGGTTTTTTGAAATGTATTTATATAAGTATTTAGACCCTTTGTTATGAGACTCGAAATCGAGCTCAGGTGTAAAAAAACGGTTCCATTGATCATCCATGAGATGTTTCTACAACTTGAGTGGAGTCCACACTTGGTCATTTAAATTGATTTGACATGATTTGAAAAGGCACACATCTGTCTATTTAAGGTCACACAGTTGACAGTGCATGTCTGAACACAAACTTGAGGTCAAAGGAATTGAATGTAGAGCTCCGAGACTGGATTGTGTCTAGGCACAGAACTGGGGAAGGGTACCAAAACATCCTGCAGCATTGAAGGTTCCAAAAAAACCAGTGGCCTCCATCATTCTGAAAAGGAAACACCAATACTCTTCCTAGAGCTGGTCGCCCGGACAAACAATCGAGAGAGAAGGGCCTTCGTCAGCAAAGTGACCAAGAACCCGATGGTCACTCTGACAGAGCTCTAGAGTTCCTCTGTGGAGATGGGAGAACATTCCAGAAGGACACCCATCCCTGCAGCACTTCACCAACATGTTCTTTATGGTAGAGTGGCCAGATGGAAGCCACTCCTCAGTAAAAGGCACATGACAGCCTGCTTGGAGTTTGCCAAAAGGCACCAAAATACTCTCAGACCATGTGAAACAAGATTCTATGGCCTGGTGAAACCAAGATCCATCTCTTTTGCCTGAATGCAAAGCATCTAGATAAAACCTGGCACCATCCCTACGGTGAAGATTGGTGGTGGGAGCATCATGCTGTGGGGGTGTGTTTGAGTGGCAGAGACTGGGAGACTAGTCAGGTTTGAGGAAAAGATTAATATGTCAAGGTACAGAGATCCTTGATGAAAACATGCTCCAGAGCACTCAGGACTTCAGACTGGGGCAAAGGTTCACCTTCCAACAGGACAACGACCCTAAGCACACTGGCAAGACAACGCAGGAGTGGCTTTGGGACAAGTCTCTGAATGTCCTTGAGTGGCCCAGCCAGAGCCCGGACTTGAACCAGGTCAAACATCTATGGAGAGGCCGGAAAATAGCTGTGCAGCAACACTCCCATCCAACCTGATAGAGCTTGAGAGGATCTGCAGAGTGAAATGGGAGAAACTCCCCAAATACAGGTGTAGTGTCATACCCAAGAACACTCGAGGCAGTAATTGCTGCCAAAGGTGCTTCAACAAAGTACTGAGTAATGGGTCTGAATGCAAATGTAATTGTGATACTTCTGTTTTATATTTTTAGTAAATTAGTAAACCATTTAAAAAAATGTTTTTTGCTTGGTCATTATGGGGTATTATGTGTAGATTTAAAAAAAAATCAATTCAATAGTGTACATAAACTTAGGTTAGAGTCATTAAAACTCATTTTCAACCACTCCACAAGTTTCTTGTTAACAAACTATAGTTTTGGCAAGTCTGTTAGGACATCTACTTTGTGCATGACACAAGTAATTCTTCCAACAATTGTTTACAGACAGATTGTTTCACTTATAATTCACAATTCCAGTGGGTCAGAAATGTACCACGTTCATCTGTACAAACAATAGTACGCAAGTATAACACCATGGGACCACGCAGCCGTCATACCGCTCAGGAAGGAGACGTGTTCTGTATCCTAGAGATGAACATACTTTGGTGTGAAAAGTGCAAATCAATCCCAGAACAACAGCAAAGGACCTTGTGAAGATGCAGCAGGAAACAGGCACAACAGTATCTATATCCACAGTAAAACGAGTCCTTTATCGACATAACCTGAAAAGCCGCTCAGCAAGGAAGAAGCCACTGCTCCAAAACTGCCATAAAAAAGCCAGACTACGGTTTGCAACTGCACATGGGGATTAAGATCGTACTTTTTGGAGAAATGTCCTCTGGTCTGATGAAACAAAAATAGAACCGTTTGGCCATAATGACCATCATTATGTTTGGAGGAAAAAGGGGGAGGCTTGCAAGCCGAAGATTACCATCCCAATCGTGAAGCACGGGGGTGGCAGCATCATGTTGTGGGGATGCTTTGCTGCAGGAGGGTCTGGTTCATTTCACAAAATAGATGGGCTCATGAAGATGGAACATTATGTGGATATATTAAAGCAACATCTCAAGACATCAGCCAGGAAGTTAAAGCTTGGTTGCAAATGGGTCTTCCAAATGGACAATGACCCCAATCATACTTCCAAATTTGTGGCAAAATGGCTTAAGGACAACAAAGTCAAGGTATTGTAGTGGCCATCACAAAGCCCTGACCTCAATCCCATAGAAAATGTGTGGGCAGAACTGAAAAAGCATGAAAAAAGCAAGGATGCCAACAAACCTGACTCAGTTACACCAGCTCAATCAGAAGGAATGGGCCAAAATTCACCCAATTTATTGTGGGAAGCTTGTGGAAGGCTACCTGAAGTGTTTGACCCACGTTAAAAAATTTAAAGGCAATGCTACCAAATACTAACTGAGTGTATGTAAACTTCTGACCCACTGGGAATGTGATGAAAGAAATAAAAGCTGAAATAAATCATTCTCTTTACTATTATTCTGACATTTCACATTCTTAAAATAAAGTGGTGATCCTAACTGACCTAAAACAGGGACTTTTTTCTTTGATTAAATGTCAAAAAATTCTAATAACTGAGATTAAATGTATTTGGCTAAGGTCTATGTAAACTTCCGACTTCAACTGTTTCTGCGTTGTTTGTAATAATTTTTTGACAAATTTTGTACATAATCTTGCAGCTACCGTCTCTTATGAATGAAAATAAGTTCTAGACATCAGGACTGCGATTACTCACCACGGACTAGCAGAATCCTTTTTCTTCTTTCACAACTCTGACGAGCCGAAGGTGGAGGATATACGGCTCCCTTGGGAACATTCCCCGACCCTAGTGATCTGCATGAAGAGGAGGTGGAGAAAGAGAGGTCGGAGGGCGGGCTGCATTCTGAGGAGTATGAGGCGATCGAATAAACAACCACTCCCCCAACATGCAATCTTTGGACAATAAAATTGATGAGTTATTGGGAAGATTAATCTACCAATGGGACATTAAAAACTGTAACATCTTATGCTTCACGGAGTCGTGGCTGAACGACGACACTATCAACATACAACTGGCTGGTTATACGATGTACCGGCAGGATAGAACAGCGGCGTCTGGTAAGACAAGGGGCGGCGGTCTATGTATTTTTGTAACAACAGCTGGTGCACGATATCTAAAGAAGTCTCTAGCCAATGCTCGAATGAGGGCGAGTTTCTCATGAAATGTTGCAGACCACATTACCTACCGACAGAGTTTTCGTCTACATTCTTTGTAGCTGTTTACATAACATCACAGTCCAGAGGCTGACACGAAGATAGTATTGAATGAGTTGTGTTTTCCGACATAAGCAAAAAGAAATACACTCACCCAGAGGCGGCGCTTCTAGCAGCCAGGGACGTTAATGCAGGGAAACTTAAATCAGTTTTACCTCATTTCTATCAACATGTTAAATGTGCAACGAGAGGAAAATAACTCTGGACCACCTATACTCCACACACAGAGATGCATACAATGCTATCCCTCTCCCTCCATTTGTCAAACCTGACCATAATTCTATCCTCCTGATTCCTGCTTAAAAACAAAAATTAAAGCAGGAAGCACCAGTAACTAGATTAAACAGAATGTGATCAGATGAAGCAGATGCTAAACTACAGGACTGTTTTGCTAGCACAGACTGGAATCTGCTCCGGGACTCCTCCAATGGCATTGAGGAGTATCCCACATCAGTCATTGGCTTCAACAATAAGTGCATCGATGACTTCGACCATACATACATACCCTAACCAGAAACCATGGATTACAGGCAACATACACACTGAGCTAAAGGCTAGAGCTTCTAGACTCTAACCCAGAAGCTTATAAGAAATCCTGCTATGCCCTCCTACGAACCATCAAACAGGTAACAGGTAAAGCTTCAATACAGGACTAAGATTGAGTCGTACTACACCGGCTCTGACGCTCGCCGGATGTGGCAAACTATTACAGACTACAAAAGAAAGCACAGCTGAGAGCTGCCTAGTGACACGAGCTTACCAGACGAGCTAAACTACTTCTATGCTCACTTCGAGGCAAAGAACAATTAAATATGCATGAGAGCACCAGCTGTACCAGAAGACTGTGTGATCACGCGTCCGCAGCCGATGTGAGTAAGACCTTTAGACAGGTCAACATTAACAAGGACCCAGGGCCAAACAGATTACCAGGACGTATGCTGCGAGCATGTGCTGACCAACTGGCAAGTGTCTTCACTGACATCTTCAATCTTTCCCTGTCCGAGTCTGTAAAACCAACATGTTTAAAGCAGACCACCATACTGCCTGCGCCCAAGAACACTAAGGTAACCTGCCTAAATGACTAGCGACCCATAGCACTCACGTCTAAAGCCATCAAGTGCTTTGAAAGTCTGGTCATGGTTAAGATCAACACCGTCATCCCAGAAACCATAGACCCACTCCAATTTGCACACTGCCCCAACAGATCCACAGATGATGCAGTCTCTATTGTACTCCACGCTGCCCTTTCCCACCTGGACAAAAGAAACACCAATGTGAGAATGCTATTCATTGACTACAGCTCAGCGTTCCACACAATAGTGCCTTCAAAGCTCATCAATAAGCTAAGGACCCTGGGACTAAACACCTCCCTCTACAACTGGATCCTGGACATCCCGACGGGCCATCCCCAGATAGTAAGGGTAGGTAACAACAAATCCGCCACGCTGATCAACAAAACAGGGGCCCCGCAGGAGTGCGTGCTCAGCCCCCTCCTGTACTCCCTGTTTACTCATGACTGCATGGCCAGGCACGACTCCAACATCATTACATTTGCCGATGACACAACAGTGGCAGGCCTGATCACCGACCACATAGAGACACCCTATAGGGAGGAGGTCAGAGACCTGGCCATGTGGTGCCAGGACAATAACCTCTCCCTCAACGTGATCAAGAATTAGGAGATGATTATGGACAACAGGAAAAAGAGGACCGAGCACGCCCCCATTCTCATCGACAGGGCTGCATGGGGCAGGTTGAGAGCTTCAAGTTCCTTGGTGTCTACATCAACAACGAACTAACATGGTCCCCCTCAGGAGACTGAAAATACTTGGGATGGGTCCTCAGATCCTCAAAAGGTTCTACAGCTGCACCATCGAGAGCATCCTGACTGGTTGCAACACTTCCTGGTATGGCAACTGGTTGGCCTCCAACTGCAAGGCACTACAGATGGTAGTGCGAATGGCCCAGTACATCACTGGGGCAAAGCTTCCTGCCATCCAGGACCTCTCTACCAGGCTGTGTCAGAGGAAGGCCCTGAAAATTGTCAAAGTCTCCAGCCACTGTAGTCATAGACTGCTTTCTCTGCTACCGTACGGCAAGTGGTACCGGAGCGCCTAGTCTAGGTCCAAGAGGCTTCTAAACAGCTTCTACCCCCAAGCCATAAGACTCCTGAACATCTAGTCAAGTGGCTACCCAGACTATTCACAATTTTTATTTTTTTATTTTACCTTTATTTAACTAGGCAAGTCAGTTAAGAACAAATCCCCCCCCCACACCACTGCCACTCTCTGATGTCATCTATGCATAGTCCCTTTAATTAACTCTAAATACATGTACATACTACCTCAACTAAACGGTGCCCCCGCACAATGACACTGTACCAGCACCCCCCTGTATATAGCCTCCACATTGAGTCTGTACTGTAATACCCTGTATATAGCCTCCACATTGATTCTGTACCAGCACCCCCCTGTATATATTGTTATTTTTTACTGCTCCTCTTGTTACTTTAATCTCTTATTCTTATCCGTATTTTTGAAACTGCACTGTCAGTTAGGGGCTCATAAGTATGCATTTCACTCTAAGGTCTAAATCTGCTGTATTTGGCACATGTGACTAACAAAATGTCAAAATCAAAAGTAACAGTCAGTATTTGGTGTGGCCACCAGCTACATTAAGTACTGCAGTGCATCTCCTACTCATGGACTGCACCAGATTTGCCAGTTCTTGCTGTGAGATGTTACCCCACTCTTCCACCAAGCCACCTGCAAGTTCCCGGACATATCAAATCACAAATCACACACAGAACGAGCAGTATGGCTGGTGGCATTGTCATGCTGGAGGGTCATGTGAGGATGAGCCTGCAGGAAGGGTACCACATGAGGGAGGAGGATGTCTTCCCTTTGAGATTGCCTGCAATGACATCAAGCGCAGTCCGATGATGCTGTGACACACAGCCCCAGACCATGACAGACCCTCCACCTCCAAATCGATCCCGCTCCAGAGTACAGGCCTCTGTGTAATGCTCATTCCTTCGACGATAAACGTGAATCTGACCATCACCCCTGGTGAGACAAAACTGCGACTCAGTGAAGAGTACTTTTGACAGTCCTGTCTGGTCCAGCGATGGTGGGTGTGTGCCCATAGGCGACGTTGTTGCCGGTGATGTCTGGTGAGGACCTACCTTACAACAGGACTACAAACCCTAAGTCCAGCCTCTCTCAGCCTATTGTGAACAGTCTGAGCACTGATGGAGGGATTGTGCATTCCTGGTGTTACTCGGGCAGTTGTTGTTGCCATCCTGTACCTGTCCCGCAGGTGTGATGTTCGGATGTACCGATCCTTTGCAGGTGTTGTTACATGTGGTCTGCCACTGCGAGGACGACCAGCTGTCCGTCCTGTCTCCCTGTAGCGCTGTCTTAGGCATCTCACAGAACGGACATTGCAATTTTTTGCCCTGGCCACATCTGCAGTCCTCATGCCTCCTTGCAGCATGTCTAAAGTAGGTTCACGCAGATGAGCAGGGACCCTGGGCATCCTACTTTTGGTGTTTTACAGAGTCAGTAGAAAGGCCTTTTTAGTGTCCTAAGTTTTCATTACTGTGACCTAATTGTTTATGGTTCATTGAACAAGGATGGGAAACAGTGTTGAAACCCTTTACAATGAAGATCTGTGAAGTTATTTGGATTTTTACGAATGATCTTTTATAGACAGGGTCCTGAAAAAGGGACGTTTATTTTTTTGCTAAGTTTATAATGTCATTTATGAAATGTATCTTAATAGCAAATAAAATATAGGAAAATACCTGAATTCTGAATTTGTTGCTAAAAACACATTTTCATTGACTCATTCCTGAAATGCCTAAAAGCTTTTTGACATATCAACAATTTCTCCACACTCACAAAATTAATGTTGCTCACAATTGGTGTTTTTGATGTATTCCTACGCGGTAAAGGTTTAGTTAACATGAGTAAAATACTAATAGTACTTTGATAAAGCATGACACGATCTAAAATGTTTGCATATATATATATAATTTTTTTACTTTAATTAACTAGGCAAGTCAATTTCAGAACAAACTCTTATTTACAATGACGGCCTACCACGGTCAAACCCGGACGACGCTGAGCCAATTGTGCGCTGCCCAATCACGGCCGGTTGTGATACAGCCTGGTATCGAACCAGAGTCTGTAGTGACGGTTCTAGCATTTAGATGCAGTGCCTTAGACCGCTGCGCCCCTAGGGGGAAAATATACTTTATGAACAAAGGGTTATATTATACAGTGATACAAAATGAACCGAGAAAAGCGTGGGCGGCATCTTTGATTACCCAAACGTTTGTATGACATTCATGTTTTGGTACATTTCCTTTAGACAGTGTTTTTATAGTGTTTTATGAACAACAAAAAATCATGATTAATATTTGTAGTAGTATATGAATAAAATCCTCTATGTACTTTATAGAAGTATCAGTGTGTGTACATCGCTGCAGCAAGCCTCTGTTTACGTTTATCCCACCGCGCCCATGCTTAGCATCAAATCATGACTCAACGATTCCACTTGTTTTGTCTGACCCAGAGCTCAACAAACAAGAGCTTTCTCTGCACTCCCCATCACTTCCCATGATACCAGAGGTCTCCTTTAATTGCTTCTTGTAATCTTAGTTAAATACAAGGCTGATGAAAGGCCTGGTTCCTCGGAGTATAGCCTTCAAAAAAGGTTCCTGCCTATCTCCAGTCTTTTATTATCCCATTATGTTCAGCCGCATGGAACTGAAGTTGCGGGACGCTCTCGTTTCAACCAGTGCCAGTTAGTCAGTGACTCATCTATGTGGAGAAATACTGTGTGGACTTGGGGGTGTTTCTGCCTGACAGACAGACGTTATGTAAAAAGCTCACTAACTGTATACAGTATGAGTACATACAAAAATCCAAACAAGCTCGCCTTTGCCTTAGTTATGTGGCCAAACCCTTCTCCTTAGAACCACAGTATATACCACCAAGGAGTGGGCCCATCAACAAAATATAAACAGTGCAAAAACATTACATGGCACATGATGCAAATGTCGATGATAAATAGATACACAACATGTATTAAATATGGCACAGTTATAATGCAATCTAAAGCATCTTATAGTGTCTTAGTATCATCTAATGATCCTGAAAATAGCACATTTTGTCAATCTGTAGAGAATTTGGTACACAGAGATACTGCTATCTCCAACATAAATGTTGGTCTGTATACCAAACCTACTCAGATCCAGAAACAGTTGAATTCGGAAGTTTACATACAGCTTTGCCAAATACATTTAATACAGTTTCACAAAATAGTACAAATTCCCTGTCTTAGGTCAGTTAGGATCACCACTTTATTTTAAGAATGTGAAATGTCAGAATAATAGTAGAGAGAATGATTTATTTCAGCTTTTATTTTTTTCATCACATTCCCAGTGGGCCAGAAGTTTACATACACTCAATTAGTATTTGGTAGCATTGCCTTTAAATTGTTTAACTTGTGTCAAACGTTTCGGGAATCCTTCCACAAGCTTCCCACAATAAGTTGGATGAATTTTGGCCCATTCCTCCTGACAGAGCTGGTGTAACTGAGTCAGGTTTGTAAGGCCTCCTTGCTCGCACACGCTTTTTCAGTTCTGCCCACACATTTTCTATAGGATGGAGGTCAGGGCTTTGTGATGGCCACTCCAATACCTTGACTTTGTTGTCCTTAAGCCATTTTGCTACAACTTTGGAAATATGCTTGGGGTCATTGTCCATTTGGAAGACCCATTTGCGACCAAGCTTTAACTTCCTGGCTGATGTCTTGAGATGTTGCTTCAATATGTCCACATCATTTTCCAACCTCATGATGCCATCTATTTTGTGTAGTGCACCAGACCCTGGTGCCAAGCACCCCACAACAACATGATGCTGCCACCCCAGTCCTTCACGATTGGGATGGTGTTCTTTGGATTGCAAGCCTCCCCTTTTTCCTCCAAACATAACAATGGTCATTATGGTCAAACAGTTTAAAAAAAAAATCATCAGACCAGAGGACAGTTCTCCAAAAAGTACAATCTTTTTCCCCATGTGCAGTTGCAAACCAAAGTCTGTCTTTTTGTGTGGCGGTTTTGGAGCAGTGGCATCTTGCTTGCTGAGTGGCCTTTCAGGTTATGTCAATATAGGACTCGTTCTACTGTGGATTTAGATACTTTTGTACCTGTTTCCTCCAGTATCTTCACAAGGTCCTTTGCTGTTGTTCTGGGATTGATTTGTACTTTTCACACCACAGTACGTTCATCTCTAGGAGACAGAACATGTCTCCTTTCTGAGCGGTATGACGGCTGCATGGTCCCATGGTGTTATACTTGCGTACTATTGTTTGTACAGATGAAGGTGGTGCCTTCAGCCATTTGGAAATTGCTCTCAAGGATGAACGAGACTTGTGGAGATCTACAATATTTTTTCTGAGGTCTTGGCTGATCTCTTCTGATGTTCCCATGATGATAAGAAAAGAGGCACTGAGTTTGAAGGTAGGCCTTGAAATACATCCACAGGTACACCTCTATTTCACTCAAATTATGTCAATTAGCCTATCAGAACTTCTATAGCCATGACGTCATTTGCTGGAATTTTCCAAGCTGTTTAAAGGCACAGTCATCTTACTGTATGTAAGCTTCTGACCCACTGGAATTGTGATACAGTGAATTATAAGTGAAATAATCTGTCTGTAAACAGTTGTTGGAAGAATTACTTGTGTCATGCACAAAGTCGATGTTCTCACCGACTTGCCAAAACTATTTTTTGTTTACAAGAAATTTGTGGAGTGGTTGAAAAACGAGTTTTAATGACTCCAACCTAAGTGTTTGTAAACTTCCGACTTCAACTGTATGAGTTTGTGGATGAGTGTATTACATGTTATTCGATGCACATATTATTTTCTAGGTATTTTATTAGGATCCCCATTAGCTGTTGCAAAAACAGCAGCTACTCTTCCTGGGGTCTACACAAAACATGACACTAGCAGGAACACAGGAAGTGCAACTCAGTTTTTACCTCCTTTAAATCACAATAAATCGCAGGTATTGTGATTTAAAGGAGGTAAAAACTGAGTTGCACTTCCTGTGTTCCTGCTAGTGTCATGTTTTGTGTAGACCCCAGGAAGATATTATCTGATCTCTTTGCAGATTTAAGGTGTCTTCCTTTTTTAATTTCCACACTGTGGTCACTTGGATATTCGGCCCAAAAACATTTTTGATATTGAGACAGATAGCAATCAAGTTTAGTTTGTAATTTCATTTAGTTTGTCAAATTTTCAATGTACAGCAGTTTCAATTTGGAGTAAACTTGTTTGATTTTTAAATTATTTTTTTTACCCCTTTTTCTCCCCAATTTCGTGGTATCCAATTGTTTTAGTAGCTACTATCTTGTCTCATCACTACAACTCCCGTACGGGCTCGGGAGAGACGAAGGTTTAAAGTCATGCGTCCTCCGATACACAACCCAACCAAGCCACACTGCTTCTTAACACAGCGCGCATCCAACCCGGAAGCGAGCCGCACCAATGTGTCGGAGGAAACACCCTTGCACCTGGCAACCTTGGTTAGCGCGCATTGTGCCCGGCCCGCCACAGGAGTTGCTGGTGCACGATGAGACAAGGATATCCCTACCGGCTACACCCTTCCTAAAAGTTGGCAGATCGGCTGCTCCAACTTCAGACGAGTCCCAAGACACGTGTGGGGGGTCGTAGAGCAAAGCAGATAACACCATCGTGTTCGTGAGAGTCTGATCTTTCCATAGAGGTGTAAAGGTTTGTAGGCCGTCCGGGAGTGCTACAGACAATTTTTGGGATGTCTCATGGACTGGCAAACACTGCTGGAGCTCTGTCACTTTTCACGATATCTCTAGCTTAAGAAACATTTTTCAGCAGAATCGGCGGAATGAATACACACCCATCAACCGCAACACAGTTCACATTCATAGCAGCCAAATGCAAACAGCATGATCACTTTGATTGTTGTATAATTCCTTCTCACATCTATGCACTCTTCTCCTCTCACACTTTCCCTTCGCTTGTCGACTTCATTGCACATCACAACGGCTGTCTGTGACCAGGCGAAAATATTTTTTTCAGAAGCCAAACCTTAATACCATAACCGCCAACCGCTAAATTAATAAAACCAAATGCTTATCTTGACTTGGATGAACATAGCTAGCTAGCTAACATAGCATCCTTCTCTGATTGAGCCGGGTGTTTGAGTAGGCAAAACTAGCTAGCTGCATTCGCTAGATTTTCCCTCATTTTTGTAGAAAATAATTTACTAAAAACTGTTCAACTCTCTTTCTCTCTGTTTGAGCCAAATACTCACCACATTTTCTGCACTGCAGTGCTAGCTAGCTGTAGCATATGCGCTCATTATTAGATGAATTATCTGATCCTCCTAGGTTTGATTTGGAAGCCAAGGTACCCAAAGGAGGACAGAAACTAGCTCTCCTCAGCCAAACCACGGTGCTACAAACAATGGGCTGTTGAGGCTACTGTAGACCTTCATTGCAAAACATTGTGTTTTAATAAATTATTTGGTGACATGAATATATTTAGTGTAGATTTATCTAAAAGTATAACTTTTTGAATGTTTCACAAAAACAATTCTTCTGATAGTTACTGAGGATGGTCCTCCTCTTCCTCCTCTGATGATCCTCTACTGCTACAGATGTAGGATCTTAATTTGAGCCAGTTTGTTACAGCAGGAGAATAATCTTGCAGCAATAGGGAATGTTAGTTATTATGTTGATTATAATTCTAAAAAGTGTATACATTTTTTGTTAGGGCAAATCAAGTCTGACATTTTAATGTGGCAATTACAAACTTTAGAAGCATTTAAAAAACTCATACAATGCAAGGTTGCATTTCTTAGTGTGCAGGAACATTCTCAGTAACAAAAGAGTGATCAAATTAAAATCCTACATCTGTAGGTGGAATGCAAAGGAAGCTGGTGGGAGGAGCTATAGGAGGACAGTGTCATTGTAATGGCTGGAATGGAATTGATGGAACGGAGTCAAACATTTAGTTTCCATATGTTTGATGTGCTCAAATCAAATCAAATTTTATTGGTCACATACACATGGTTAGCAGATGTTATTACGAGTGAAGCGAAATGCTTGTCAAAATAAGATTTTCTGGGCTAACAATGTAAGAAATAATAAATCAATAAATAAATATTGAAAAGTTTCCTAAGGACTAGAAGCGAGGCAGACCTCTCTGTCGGCACCATCTGACTCTGTTCAATGTATTATATTCCGTCCTCCTGAGAACCCAGAGGCACTCTGGTGGAATGACTTGGTTATCAATCATGTTATTATCTCTTATTGGCCCATCGACAGCAGAGTAAATTACAGAGTGGGAATGGATTAGAGTTACAAGGGCCTGTTAACACTCACCCCTCTTAGTGCATTCCAATGCTTCTCCCAATACACACACACACACACACACACACACACACACACACACACACACACACACACACACACACACACACACACACACACACACACGAACACGTACACTCACACACAAACAAACACACAGAACAAATGTTCTGTTGGAAAAAACTGATTAAAGCTGTATTAATATTAAGTCAATACTTAATTAATGAATAAATAAACAATGGTGTAAATTAACAAGGGAGCAGAAAAATGCATGCATAAATGAATGAAATGGTTAAGAGGGGCCTTCTGTGCATCACCAACCAGTAGAACACTGGTGTTGTGGTATTGTTTATAGGCCAATAGAGAAATCAGTGGCGATGCTTTAAACGCCTTAATGCAGTCAAATTGTTTTCAGATTTCCTATTGATGGACAGTTTCCTTTCAACCGGTTAAATACCGCAAGACACACGCACGCACACACACACAGAATATTCGCTATAGCACTGACCACTGGTGGTTCTAAGCCTGGACATCCTTGACCCGTCACCTCTGACACCTGACCTCTAAGTGCTGTTGCCTCGTGAGCCACTAAGCTGGAGGGGGTGGGCGGGCTGTGGTCAGTGGGGGTTGGGGACTAATCTGGCACAGAAAGTTTAAGGAAGACGAGAGACAGCTTGATTTAGAAAGAGAGCAGGGGAAGAGACATGGCGATGGAGATGAGTGAGTGGATCAAAGACATAGATAAGGAACCTACACTTGACACGCACACACTCTCACACATATACAGTACCAGTCAAAAGTATGGACACACCACCTCATTTAAGAGTTTTCTTTATTTTTATGATTTTCTACATCCTAGCTGACGTATGTTTTAAGCTCTGCTCTGCTCTGCTCTGCACTCTGGTTTAACCTGTGATACTGAAGAGAAAGAAAGGAGGATGAGAAGAAAGTGTGAGAAGTTTACTAAGACTCTTAATGACGTGAGTGAGGCCAATGCACTTAAACTCACACCTTAACATCCTCTACCAAGCGTCTTTTCAACCTGAAACAAATGTCCCATCAAGTATCCACTTGAGGATCACCATGGCCACTCAAAGGCCATGTCCTCCTCACTATCTAAACTAACAATGTGTTTTAAAAAGGATGTCTGCTTTTCCTCAGGTCCAGATGACCACTCCGTCTGTGTTAAACATAAGGGCTGCACATATTTTCATATCTGTTGTATACAAAATATTTGTATCATATTTGCAGTTTCTAAAGTTCAAGAGTACTTATGCAAACAGAATGAAGAAATATCTTACATTTCTGTTGTTCAGTTGTTTTATGTTCTGTTTGCAAAATATACACCAACCACGGACATTTGACCTGTTTTGATTCCAGAACTGACACACAATCAAACCAGACGCACAATAAGCCATAGAAGAAACAGAGTCTCAAATGAATTTTTAAAGGAGCTTTGGGGAACAGGAGGGGTAAGGGGTTCAGGTGTGTTCAGACATGTTTCGGTAGCTGGGGGGTGACAATGAGGGTAGGGGATGGTGGGGGCACGGGGGTCATTCAGGAAACCAGTGAAGAGGGCGACAGATCCAAGCATTCCAACATACCAGACCTAACAGCTCTGCTGAGGTCGCCTTCATTACGCTCTCACACTGAGTGATAAAAGTATAAATAATATGACCAACTCTCTTCTCACATCTTCTCTCCATTCTTTTCTAGTTTTCAACTGAAAACACAGTATACTCGAACAAAAGAGAGGTTTGTGGATGGGTAGTGTTCTACCAGGAATCTTTATGGAAGGGTTCTATCTGGAACTAAGCAGAATAACCTTTTATGGTTCTAAGTAGCACCCCCCCACACACACACACATAAACACACACACACATCTGTGGGTGATGAAGTGGTCAGCGGTCCAGTCAAATTGGATGAGGCTTTAAAGGGAATTCCTCTATTTTACGGGTAGGTGAGTGGTAGATGGCTCTGGGCTAATGAGGGCCACCTTAAGTATTGCACTACTTTTGCCCAGAGCCCTATGGTTTCCCCTATTGGTCAAAAGTAGTGCACTATATAGAGAACGGTGCCATTTGGGATGCATCCTTGGTTTGTGTAGTGCGCCACCACCTCAGATCCCAATCATAGCCATTAAACAACAAAAACAAACACAAGACAACAACACAAACAGTGCCAGAGTTAATTGACATTCATGATGAGGTGTATGTGTGTGTGTGTTTGTGTCTGTGTGCATCAATCACCGCTGGCCTCACTGCTCATTCTGTGTTGAGGTGATTGGAGATTAAAGGAGGAGAAAGAGGATACTGTCAGCTTTAGGGAGTGTGAATGAAGACAGTTAATGTGTAACC
Organism: Oncorhynchus tshawytscha; assembly: GCF_018296145.1. NCBI lineage: Eukaryota > Metazoa > Chordata > Actinopteri > Salmoniformes > Salmonidae > Oncorhynchus > Oncorhynchus tshawytscha. The sequence continues at coordinate 1,506,978 of NC_056446.1, read as the reverse complement.
AGTAGAAAGAGGTCAACATTTCTCTCCCAGTCGCTCTCTCTTTATCTCTCTTTGTGTCACTGTCGCAAGCCCAGCAGCTCTTACAGTAACAGCTGCAAATGTGTGCAGTCCATTCATAACTAACTTGAGCCTTGCACTTTCAAATTGAATTCTGGCATTAATCCCACCCACATCTGATATGATTTACATGAATGTGGAAGTTACACGTGCACATACATTATGTTAAGATTTAATAGTTGCATAGATATTGATTATGTTTCATCAATATCTCGTTTCTATTTCTACATGCATTTTCCCTTACAAATCCATATGTTAGTCCTTGCTAACCGGGATTCTTTGGACATCCAACTCTGAGATCATCCAATTGAAGTTGAAATGTAAAATGGTTAAGGTAAGGGTAAGGTTAGGGTACTGGAGGTAGTGGAGGACCATCCTCCTCAGTGAATAACATAAAAATAGAGAAACATTAAAAAAGTTATTATTTTAAGATGAAACTATACTAAATATATTTACGTCACCAAATAGTTGATAAAAAACTGTAAAGACACTGGGCGAGACCCAGATGCAGACACAGAAGCCAGATGGTTCAAGTCTCTGATAGTTATTAACTTCTTATGGGACGGTAGCGTCCCACCTGGCCAACATCCAGCGTCACACCTGGCCAATTACAAAGCGCGAAATTCAAACTACAGAATTATATAAATACAGAATTATATATAAATATTTAACTTTCATAGAATCACAAGTGTAATACATCAAAATAAAGCTTAACTTCTTGTTATTCCAGCCGCTGTGTCAGATTTCAAAAAGGCTTTACGGCGAAAGCACACCATGCGATTATCTGAGGACACGCCCCGCATACAAAAACATATTTTCAACCAGGCAGGTGCACCACTAAAGTCAGAAATAGCGATATAATAAATGCCTTACCTTGATGATCTTCTTCTGTTGACACTCCAAAAGGTCCCAGATACATCACAAATGGTCCTTTTGTTCGATAATGTCCTTCTTTATATCCATTAAAACTCAGTTTAGCTGGCCCGCTTCAGTCAATAATCCACCCAGTTTCCCTCCATCAAAATGCATACAAAATGAATCCCAAACGTTACTAATAAACTTTTCCAAACAAGTCAAACAACGTTTATAATCAAACCTTAGGTACCCTAATACAAAAATAAACTATACAATTTAAGACGGAGAATCGTTATTGTCTTTACCGGAGAAAAATACCAAAGAACACGCTCTCTTCCACGCGCTTGGAAATACTACAGCCAAAATGGGAGCCCCCTAGAAAAACTACAATTTCTGGCTCATTTTTCCAAAAACCAGCATGAAACTCTTTCTAAAGACTGTTGACATCTAGTGGAAGCCCTAGGAACTGCAATCTGGAGGATGTCCCCTTATAATAAAAGTGACATTGAAAACAGTGGTAGGCTGATTTTTTTGGGAAGGGATGGTTTGTCCTCGGGGTTTTGCCTGCCATATCAGTTTTGTTATACTCACAGCCATCATTTTAACAGTTTTAGAAACTTTAGAGTGTTTTCTATCCAAATCTACCAATATGCATACCCTAGCTTCTGGGCCTGAGTAACAGGCAGTTTACTGCTTTTCATCCAGACGTGAAAATACTGCCCCCTACCCAAGAGAGGTTAAAACACAAAGGGCAGGCAATAGGCAGGTTGAGGACAGGCAGAAGTTCATAAACCAGGTTAGAGTCTGAAATGTACAGGGCTGCAGGCAGGCTCAAGGTCAGGGCAGGCTGAATGGTCAGGCAGGCGGGTTCAGTGTCAGACAAAGGGTCAGAAAAACAGAGACTAGGGAAAAGCAGGAGCACAGAAAAACACGCTGGTTGACTTGACCAGACAAGATGAACTGATAACATACAAACAGAGAACACAGGTATAAATACACTGGGGATAATGGGCGACACCTGGGGGGGGTGAAGACAAGCACAAAGACTGGTGAAACAGAGCAGGGTGTGACAGAGTTGAGGCGCTTGGCTGTGCACAGATACTCTAAATTCTTATGGTCAGTCCACACCAAAAATGGATGTCCTGCCCCTTCCAGCCAGTGCCTCCACTCCTCCAGCGTCATCTTGACCGTCAGAAGTTCCCTGTTCCCAACATCATAGTTTCTCTTTGTGGTGTTGATACGATGGGACTGGAAGGCACAGGGATTAAGCCTTTGGTCCTATGTAGACCGCTGGGATAGGAGAGCCCCCACTCCAATGTCGGAATTGTCAACCTCAACTACAATCTGATGGGATCTAATTGGATGAGGATGGGGGCTGTAGTAAACAAATGCTTAAGGTCCACAATCACCCTGTCAACAGCTTGGGACCATGTGAAGAGTACCTTGGGAGAAGTGAGTGCAGAGAGGGGTGCCGCCAGGGTGCTGTGGCCCCGAATGAAGCGGCGGTAGAATGAGCAAACCCCAGGAAACATTGCAGCTGCACTCTGGATGTGTGTTGGGGCCAATCCACGACCACTCTCACCTTTTCAGGATCCATCTGAACATTCCCTTCCGCGATGACATATCCCAGAAAGGAGATAGTAGAGCGGTGAAATTCACACCTCTGCTTACACGAACAACTGGTTCTCCAGGAGGCGCTGAAGGACTTGTCGGACATGAAAGACGAGGTAGACAAACGCAAATCGATTCAACGTGTATTGTAGCACATCGTTGACTAGGACCTGGAGCACTGCGGGAGTGTGGGTGAGTCCAAACAGCATGACCAGGTACTGTTGAAGGCCGTCTTCCATCCGTCTCCTTCGCGTCTCCGAACAAGGTGGTAGGCATTCCAGAGGTCCAACTTTGAAAAGATAGTAGCCCCCTGGAGAGGTTCGTAAGCCAAGGAGAGGAATGGCAGAGGTTAATAATTCTTGACCGTGATGTCATTGAGGCCCCGGTAATCAATACATGGAAACGGGGTCTTGTCCTTCTTTTCCACAAAGAAGAACCATGTCCCGACAAGAGAGGCAGAAGGGCAAATACTCCCAGCAGTCAGAGAGTCCTCAATGTACTCCTCCATGGCCTTGGTCTTAGAGCCAGACAGAGAATATAGCCGGCCATGAGGCGGTGTGGTGCCCAGGAGGAGGTCGTTAGGGTAATTGTAGGGATGCCGCGGAGGAAGGGGGGTGGCACGAGCCTTGCTAAAAACCTCAACCTCCTACTCCACGGGAACAACAGAGAAATCTGAGGCTTTACTGAAACCCATAGGAGGACGCCCCGGGCAGTCTGCGCCGCCTTAAGGCAATATAAGTATTAGAATGGGCTCCAACCCAGGATAGCACCAGTATTCCAGTCAATGGCAGGGTTGTAACTCTGGAGCCATGAAAAACCCAAAACAACAGGAAAATGGGGAACTTCGATGAGAAGAGGCTGTATGGACTCACTGTGATTGCCTGACACCCGTAGGTTAATGGGAACAGTACTGTGAGTGACCCTGCTAATGGAGCGTCCGTCCAGTGCTCTGGTGTCCATGGGAACGGAGAGGAGTTGTGTGGAGATACCCAGATCCGATACCAGATTAGCATCCATAAAACTCTCATCAGCCCCAGAGTCAATGAGCACCCAGAGAGATTTATACAGGTCACCCCACAACAGTATAACATGGAAGGGTGTACGAGCAATGGGAGTTAGAAAACTCCCAGTATGGCCCACCATGTTACACGTACCTAACTGATGAGTCTGGTCTTTTACCGGATAGGTGGATTTAAATTGGCCTGTTACACCACAACAGTTGGAGTTAAGCCTCTGTAATCATTCCTGAGACTGTTGCCTATCTCTGCCCCATTGCATAGGCTCCAGAGTAAATGAGTTGCCCATCCCCAATGATTCCCGAGGGGACTTTCCTGGACTTACGTTTTTTTTTGGAAGTGAGCAAACAGCAGCAAAGGAGCGAATGTGACCGAGAAAAGACCTCCTCTCCCTCCTGTGTTCCCGTAGACGTCCATCAATCCTAATGGTTAAGGCTATGAGGGAATCGAGGACCAAAGGTAACTCCCGAGCTGCGAGCTCGTTTTTTATCTCCTCCGACAATCCATTAAGGAAGGTATCAAACAGGGACTCTGGATTCCAGGCACCTCGGCGACCAATGTGCGAAAATCTACTGCGTAGTCTGCCACACTATGGGAGTCTTGACGTAATCCAAGTAGTTTTCGGGCCACCTCTCTCCCGGACACGGGAGAATCGGACACCTTCCTCACCTCCACATTCTGTAGGGTAGCACCATGGTGTAGTTAGAGGACAGCTAGTTTCCCTCCTCCTCTAGGTACATTGACTTAGGTACATGGTTCTCACCCCCTTCTATAGACTTTCACAGTAATTATGATAACTTTCGGAGGACGTCCTCCAACCTATCAGAGCTCTTGCAGCATGAGCTGACATGTTGTCTACATAATCAACAGAACAGAGAACGCAACTAGTACTGAAATCATAAGATACAGCTAGCTAGCACTGCAATGCATACAATGTGGTGAGTAGTTGACTCAAACAGAGAGAAAAACAAGAGATAAAAAGTCTTGAACAAATTAATTTCTTCAAAAATGAAGGAGAAGCAAGAGAGAGAGAGAGAGAGAGAGAGAGAGAGTAGGTATATAGGTATATTTCATTGTATCACTAGCCAGTGATAGTGATAGCTAGCTAGTTTAGCCTAGTCAAACACCCGGTTGAAACAGAGAGGGATGGCTATGTCTATCCAACACTGGAGCTCTTCCAGCTTCAAGGTAAGCTTTTGGTTTTATTAATTTATTGCCAGTGTAAGTGCTGAACTGCTTGCTGACTACACTGTACTGCATGATTGTAGCGGGTTTACGAACGCGTTAATTCTATTACCTATGTTGACTATGACGTTAGCTAATATATAATGATGTGAGAGGCTGTGTGTAGAGTTATGATATGAAGGTTTGGCTTGGTCACAGACAGCTGGTGTTGTGCACTGAAGTCCACAAGCAAAGGGAAAAGGTGAGAGGGGGAGACCACGTAGAAGCGAGAAGGAATTACAATGAGCAAAGTGATCATTCTGTTTGTATGTGGCTGTTGTGAAAGTAAACGTTGTTTGGGGGTGATCAAGGGTGTATTCATTTTGCCAATTCTGTTAAAAAACTTTCTTAAATTGAAGCAAATGGGGATAAACAGGGGTAAAGAACCTGAATTTGTTCAATTGAATCTCTCATTTGCAACTGTTGGACTAATGATTATACATTAGATCAGCTAGATGCAGGCAAGAGTATGCAAGGCGTTATTGAATGTGTCACTGTCTTTCACCTTGATTACAATAAAATGTATCTCGACCTGTGCAACTACACCGTAAACTTTCATCCATAGGCTAAGTGGTAGCAACCTGATGATGGGTATAAGGAAAATGTGAGAATCATGTAGTAGCCTAAACCTATCGATGTTAGATTTAGCTGGGTGAATGGAATATGAATGACAGTCATCCAATAAGCTTTATTAAAATATAATTAATCGTCCTCCCTCATCTTAAACACCACCGACTGCCACTGGGTTAGGGTAAGTGTAGGGGTTAAGGTTATGATTAGGGTTTAGGGAAGGGACGTCCCAAGGATCACATCAATACATTCCTGATTGAATGACAGCAGCTAGATCTAGACTCTTTGGAACTACAAAAAAATATCTTTCTTCAAGAGAATCTCAAAAGAAATGGAAATGAGTGAAATGAATGACTGAGATTTCAATTGAAACGGAAACGAAAGAATTGACTGAGTGACTGATTGAAAGACAGATTGTTGCCTTGCAGCAGTCTTAATGTTTTGAGTCATGGCATGTGGCTGATCAGGCTATCTAAAGCTCTCAAAAGTTCCAAGCCCAGGCCAAGCTCCCCCACCCCACTCAACGCCCGCCCCAGCATCAACAATCAACAATCATGCGGCATTGTGGAGCTCTGTGATCCTGCGACCTCTGATCTTTGGAGTTAACCCCTGTGCGACCAGCACTGAGTGCTAACCCTGTTTGTCCATTGTAGAGGCAGGAAGGTTCCCATGAGAAAGAGAGAGGGGGCCGGGCCAGAGACGTAGAGATCCCACTAATGAAGGCTTAAGAGTGGGCCTTAACTCTCCAGTATGTGTGTTTGGTCTGCCGACTCTGGAGAAAGGAGATATCAACAACCTTTGGGTCTAGTTACAAAATTATAGGTAAATACTGTCAGTGGAGGTCAATATTTTTGAGGAACCTGCACCGAGGGCCAAATTCAACATCTTTACATGACCGATTCCATGAAATTCTTGTAGGTTTTCTATTGAAAAAAAATCCAAATTGGGGGGCAGTTTCAATGGGTGTGACAACTCTGAAGACATGGTAACCGGTGTACTCTATGTAAAATTGTATCCTCGTAACACAGTCATACAGTTTCTATGTAGCACACATTTTCCACAAATGGCCATAGAGCAGAGACATTAGCTTGCAGCACGGCAGTAGAATTTTACGTCAATGGAAAAGTATACCAACGCATCATCTATAGGCTCACTCTGCAGTGTGTGAAGCTTCTGTCATTACAGTGATAACTCTGACAGGCTAACACATAGCAGCTGGCCCGGCCACCTCTAGTACCTCCATCCCCTCTTGTAACCAGAGGCTGAATCCTCCCAGCCCTGGCTTGGCTAAAGTGCTTCTCCCTGGGCATCCGGGTCAGTGACCCCTGCTCAACCCTGAGGACCACTGGTCCTGTGTTCATGGCACCAAAATATCCCCGAAATAAATGGGAACAGCTTGGATAAATATCACTTCTCAGAGTTATGGCACTAAGAAACAAAGAACACCCTCGTCAATCCCAACATCCCTACTATCAGTGGTCCTCAACTCCTGGTCCTAGGACCGGCACTGGGCCCTGGGATATTAATGACTAGTCCCTCAGATGGTGCTTCGATTTAGTCTGTTTTCAAGTTCTAGTTTTCAACTAAATAGTCCTCCATAAAGTGTACGGTTTAATGTAAGCAGTCCTCCAATGAAGAAGACCATAGCTTGCTGGTCCCTGGTTCTAAAAAGGTTCCAAAACACAGTCCTAAATTGAATTTACACAACCCTGTACCACCAGAACTTACAAAATCATCTTCTGATTACAACACCACCAAATAACCACTTGTGGGAGGAAGCTCTGAATGGAGCTTGGGGTTGTGTCACAAATGGGATTCTATTTCCTAAATTGTGCACTACTTTTGACCAGGAACCATTTGGATCTGGTCAGAAGTAGTGCACCATACAGGGAAGAGGGTAAAGTTACAGGATGTCACCATAGTGACCCTTTCAGTGGTTTCATCTGAAAATACAGAAGTAGGATCTTAATTTGAACAATATTATCACAGCAAAATAATGCAGCAACAGGATTTGACTGATTAGTCCATAATGATAGGTGGTTAGCTGGCCAAAATAGGAGGAAACATGAAATGTGAAATACCATTAATATAACTGTGTGTTAGTGTGGGCTTTCAGTGAACCCCGTTCTGCTAGCGGAACCCCTCGCCAATAGCCAATGAAATTACAGGGCACCAAATACAAATCAACAGAATTCTCATAAATCAAATTTCTCAAACATACAATTATTAGGCACCATTTTAAAGATAAAATTCTCGTTAATCCAGCCACAGTGTCTGATTTAAAAAATGCTTTACAGCGAAAGCTCCACAAACGATTATGTTAGGTCACCACCAAGCCAAAGAAAAACCCAGCCATTTTTCCAACCAAAGAGAGGAGTCACAAAAAGCACAAATAGAGATAAAATGAATCACTAACCTTTGATGATCTTCATCAGATGACACTCATAGGACTTCATGTTACACAATACATGTATGTTTTGTTCGACAAAGTGCATATTTATATCAAAAAAAGTTCTAAAACATGCGGTGATTGTGCAGAGAGCCACATGAATTCACAGAAATACTCATTATAAATGTTGATGAAAATTCTAGTGCTATGCATGGAACATTAGATACACTTCTCCTGCAACCACTGTGTCAGATTTAAAAATAACTTTACGGAAAAAACATAATCTGAGAACGGCCCTCAGAGCCCATTCCAGCCAGAGAAATATCCGCCATGTTGGGTAGTCAACATTATTCATAAATAGCTTTATAAATATTCACTTACCTTTGATTATCTTCATCAGTATGCACTCCCAGGAATCTCAGTTCCACAATAAATGCTTGTTTTGTTCGATAATGTCCATCATTTATGTCCATTTATATCCAATAGCTTCTTTTGTTAGGGCGTTTGGTAAACAAATTCAAAAGCGCGATCTGATCCAGTCGGACGAAACGTTCAAAAACTTAAATTACAGGTCGAAGAAACTTGTCAAACTAAGTATAGAATCAATCTTTAGGATGTTTTTATCAGAAAAGTTCAATAATGTTCCAACCGGAGAATTCCATTGTCTGTAGAAAAGCCATGGAACGAGAGCTAACTCTCACGTGACCGCGCGTCATGAGGCTGTGACACTCTGCCACACTACTGACTCAAAGAGCTCTCATAAAGACGGTTGACATCTAGTGGAAGCCTTAGGAAGTGCATCTTGACCCATATCCCACTGTGTATTCGATAACTACAAACCTCAGATGTCCCACTTCCTGGTTGGATTTTTCTCAGGTTTTCGCCTGCCATATGAGTTCTGTTATACTCACAGACATCATTCAAACAGTTTTAGAAACTTTTCTATCCAATAATAATTATAATATGCATATATTAGCATCTGGGACAGAGTAGGAGGCAGTTCACTCTGGGCACGCTATTCATCTAAAAGTGAAAATGCTGCCCCCTATCCCAAAGAAGTTTAAGATCCTACCTCTGTAGCATTCTCAAATGGAAGTAAAAACCTTATTTTCCATATAATTTAATATCGTCACTATAAACACACACAACCCCTGCAGGGTCTATTTTCAGAACATCTGATCTGTTTTGGAACTATTACTGATCTACAGTGCATTCTGAAAGTATTCAGACCTCTTGACTTTTTCCACATATTATACCTTATTCTAAAATTGATAACATTATTTTTCTCATCGATCGACACACAATACTGTTAAGGGAATTTTTATCAATGATGACTAATTATATATACATTTCAATCAGGACTGACTAGTCCAAATGTTATTATGTACTGTACATGTATGAATTTTCTCTCTTGCTCCCATTCCCAAATGTATATAATATAGTCAGGAGTTCAGAACAATGCCTTGGTACAAATGAATGAACTATCTCCAGATGGCAGGGACGGACTGTCTAGAATGCTTATCTACACTGACTGACCTTGGCTTTAGGCGAGGAGGGAAGGCTCGAGAACTATAGGGCCTCTCTACCAGTGTCAAGAAGAGACGGAACATTTAGAAAACGCTGACGTCATTTTCAGTTTATAACCTGTGGCAAAATGTGTATGAAGCAGTACTCTCTTGAATTAAACACTGTTACCTGACTTTTAAGACCGGGGCTCTGTCCATTCTTATAAAATATTAGGGTCTTACAAACCCTTAAATGCATAGACAGAGTGTTTAATTTTGATTGGGAAATAAAACAGAGGAATTTAGAATTCCTTCAACAAATACACCATAATGAGGAAGCAAAAACAGGTTTATAGATTTTTGAAAATGTTTAATGAAAAAAAAGTATTCAGACCCTTTACTCCATACTTTGTTGAAGCACCTTTGGCAGCGATTAAAGGCTCGGGTCTTCTTGGGTATGACACTACAAGCTTGGCACACCTGTATTTGGGGAGTTTCTCCCATTCTCCTATGCAGATCCTCTCAAAATCTGTCAAGTTGGACGGGGAGTGTCACTGCACATCTCTCCAGAGATGCTCGATCGGGTTCAAATCCAGGCTCTGTTCGACTTTTTCTGAAGCCAGTCCTGCATTGTCTTGGCAGTGCAGTTATGGTCGTTGTCCTGTTGGAAGTTGAACCTTCGCTCCAGTCCACGGTCCTGAGCACCCCTGGAGCATGTTTTCATCAAGGATCTCTCTGTGCATTGCTCCGTTCATCTTTCCCTCGATCCTGACTAGTCTCCCATTCCCTGCCACTGAAAAACATCCCCACAGCATGATGCTGCCACCACCGTGCTTCATAATAAGGATTGTGCCAGATTTTCTCCAGATGTGAAGCTTGTCATTCAGGCCAAAGTGTTCAATCTTGGTTTCATCAGACCAGAGAATCTTGTTTCTCATGGTCTGAGAGTCCTTTAGGTGCCTTTTGGCAAAGTCCAAGCTGGCTGTCATGTTCCTTTTACTGAGGAGTGGCTTCTGTTTGGCCACTCTACCGTAAAGGCCTGATTGGTGGAGTGCTACAGAGATGGTTGTCCTTCTGGAAGGTTCTCCTATCTCCACAGAGGAACTCTGGAGTTCTGTCAGAGTGACCACTGTGTTCTTGGGGACTTTCAGTGCTGCAGACATTTTTGGGTACCCTTCCCCAGATCTGTGCCTTGACACAATCCTGTCTCTGAGCTCTACGGACAATTCCTTCGACCTCATGGCTTGTTTTTTTCTTTGACTCCAATCAAGTTGTAGAAACATCTCAAGGACGATCAATGGAAACAGGATGCAACTGAGCTCAATTTCGAGTCTCATAGCAAATGGTCTGAATACTTATGTATATAAGGTATTTCTGTTAAACCGTTTTTTAATTGCTAAAATGTTTTTAAAAAATGTTTGTTTGCTTCGTCAATGTGGGGTATTGTATGTAGATAGATGAGATAACCTTTTTAAATGCAGTTTAGAATAAGGCTGTAAAGTAACAAAATGTGGAAGGGAAGAGGTCTGAATTCTTTCCAAATGCATTGTATTTCTTGATAGAAAGTGTAAGTCTAGCCATTTGATGTTTGATAATAATAGAATGTTTTTATTTTTATTTTTAACTTCATAACTATTGCTCCTCACTCTCTCACCCTGTCTTCCACGCCATGTGGCTAAGCAGACAAATATGTATTTGTTAAAAACCATTAGTAGGACTGGAGCCCTGTTCGAATACTTCCCTCCTTGTTTCCTTAAAGTAAATGATTGGATAGGCGAAAGCAAGGTTACCTATCAATTACTTTCACCAATCAAACCAATTCAGATCAGTGATTTCTTCAAGGACGGTACAGGAACGAAGCATTTCTAAAGTTTTCGAACAGGCCTCCCAAAAGGTCTTACATAAGGGGACAGGGAAGTGATACCACAACTTAAAGTGAATTTAAGTGGGTCATACATGGCGAGGTTGGTGCTTGTTCACTTTTTAAAACCCCGTTTTTTGGGTAGAGGCCGTGTTACTCACACAAGCAGATGGAGTCTCGTAAAAGCGGCATTAGATAAACTGTCGTGAAGATTTTGACAGCGTGAACACTTAAGTGATACACACATACTGACATATGCACACACACATTGGCTTTCGCTTTTGCCCTGATCCCACAACGCACATGCACCCACACACACACACAACCAACACCCTTCCCCCGCACACACACTAAACAGTGGTCCAGTCCTGTTCATATCCTGTGTGGTGCACGACTAGCCTGTTGAACAATGTGTCCTTTAGATAAGATCTGATGTGAGATGTAATAAATTATAGTACTCATTATGGCCCGGGCCTCCCAGCGTTACTGCAGCTGTCTGCATGGACTCACTGACCTTACATCAGTACAGGTCCTCGGGCTATCAATCCTGTTAATTGTGTCCCAAATGGCACCCTACTCCCTACACAGGGCTTTATTATACCATAGGGCTCTGGTAAAAATAAATAAATAGTGCACTACGTAGGGCATGGGGTGCCATTTGGGACTCGGGACTAACACTTCAAAACCTCCACTGTACTGTATCTGGACACACAGCCCGATAACTAGGAGCTACACTGTAAGGACCCTATGTTTATTTATTTAATTTTATTTCACCTTTATTTAACCAGGTAGGCAAGTTGAGAACAAGTTCTCATTTACAACTGCGACCTGGCCAAGATAAAGCAAAGCAATTCGACAAATACAACAACACAGAGTTACACATGGAGTTAAACACACATACAGCTATTAATACATTCGAAAAATAAGTCTATATACGATGTGAGCAAATGAGGTGAGATAAGGGAGGAAAAGGCAAAAAAAAGGCCATGGTGGAGAAGTAAATACATTTTAGCAAGTAAAACACTGGAATGGTAGATTTGTCGTAGAAGAATGTGCGAAGTAGAAATAGAAATAATGGGGTGCAAAGGAGTTGTTGTTGAATTTTACCCCCTTTTCGTGGTATCCAATTGTTAGTAGTTACTATGTTGTCTCATCACTACAACTCCCGTACAGGCTCTGGAGAGACGAAGGTCAAAAGCCATGCATCCTCCGAAACACAATCCAAACTTAACACAGTGCGCTTCCAACCCGGAAGCCAGCCACACCAATGTGTTTGGGGAAACACAGCGCACCTGGCGACCTGGTTAGAGTGCACTGCACCTGGCCCACCACAGGAGTCGCTAGTGCACGATGATACAAGGAATTCCCTACCGGCCAAACCCTCCCTAGCGACTCTAGGCCAATTTTGCATCTCCCCATGGACCTCCCAGTCGCAACTGGCTGCGACAGAGCCTGGACGCGAACCCAGAGTCTCTGGTGGCACAGCTAGCGCTTCGATGCAGTGCCCTAGACCACAGCGCCACCCGGGAGTAGTTTGGGCTAAATTATATATGGGCTATGTACAATAATCTATGAGCTGCTCTGACAGTTGGTGCTTAAAGCTAGTGAGAGAGATAAGTGTTTCCAGTTTCAGAGATTTTTGTAGTTCGTTCCAGTCATTGGCAGCAGAGAACTGGAACCGACTTGCCAAAACTATAGTTTGGCAAGAAGTAATTTGTGGTTGAAAAATTATTTTTAATGACTCCAACCTAAGTGTATGTAAACTTCCGACTTCAACTGTACATTAGTTGTTTGTCATGAAATATGGTGTCTCTAGCTCTATCGATCGATTTTCGTTCCGTTCTCCCCTACCCCAATAACAAGGCATAGCCTACAGACGGGAACATGTGGCAAATCTGTCAGTAAACAGCATGCAGACAAAACAGGCCTTTTGCAATAGTTTGAAAATACATTAGCGGGAAAACACAGGTTGATTCCTGCTTACAAGCAAAAATTAAAGCAGGAAGCACCAGTGACTCTGTCAATAAAAAGTGGTCAGATAAAGCAAATACTAATCTACAGGACTGTTTTGCTAGCACAGACTGGAATATGTTCCGGGATTCTTCTGATGGCATTGAGAAGTACACCACTTCAGTCACTGGCTTCATCAAGAAGTGCATTGATGATGTCGTCCCCACAGTGACTGTATGTACATACCCCAACCAGAAGCCATGGATTACAGGCAACATCCGCACTGAGCTAAAGGTTAGAGCTGCCGCTTTCAAGGAGTGGGACTCTAACCTGGAGGCTAATAAGAAATCCCGCTCTGCCCTCCGACGAACTATCAAACAGGCAAAACGTTAATACAGGACTAAGATTGAATTGTACTACACCAGCTCTGACGCTTGTCGGATGTGGCAGGGCTTGCAAACTATTACAGACTACAAAGGAGCTTCAGGTTCGTTGGTGTCCACATCACCAACAAAGTATCATGGTCCAAACACACCAAGACAGTCGTGAAGCGGGCATTACAATTCCTATTCCCCCTCAGGAGATTGAAAACATTTGGCATGGGTCCCCAGATCCTAAAAAAGTTCTACAGCTGCACCATCGAGAGCATCCAAACTGGTTGCATCACCACCTGGTACGGCAACTGCTTGGCCTCCGACCGCAAGGCGCTACAGAGGTTAATGCGTATTGCCCAGTACATCACTGGGGCCAGGATTCCTGCCATCCAGGACCTCTATACCAGGCGGTGTCAGAGGAAGGCCCCAAAAATTGTCCAAGACTCAAGCCACCCTAGTCATAGACTGTTCTCTATGCTACTGCACGACAACTGTACCGGAGCACCAAGTCTAGGTCCAAAAGGATCAGCGTAGCGGACGTGTTGTTACCTACCCTTACCACCTGGGGGCGGCCCGTCAGGAAGTCCAGGATCCACCTGTACATAGCCCACCTATAATTTAGCCCAATCAACTACCTCTTTCCCTACTGTATTTATTTTAATTAATTTATTTATTTATTTTGCTCCTTTGCACCCCATTATTTTCATTTCTACTTTGCACATTCTTCCACTGCAAATCTACCATTCCAATGTTTTACTTGCTATATTATATTTACTTTGCCACCATGGCCTTTTTTTGCCTATACCTCCCTTATCTCACCTCATTTGCTCACATCGTATATAGACTTGTTTCTACTGTATTATTGACTGTATGTTTGTTTTACTCCATGTGTAACTCTGTGTCGTTGTATCTGTCGAACTGCTTTGCTTTATCTTGGCCAGGTTGCAATTGTAAATGAGAAATAGTTCTCAACTTGCCTACCTGGTTAAATAAAGGTGAAATAAATAAATAAATAAAAAACATCAGGCGAGCGTCAAAGCCAGTGTAGTAGGGTATTCAATCTTAGTCTTGTGTTGATGTTTTGCCTATTTGATGGTTCGTCAGAATAGCGAGATTTCTTTTAAGTGTCCGGGTTATAGTCCCGCTCCTTGAAAGAGGTAGCTGTACCGTTTAGCTCAGTCCGGATGTTACCTGTAATCCATGGCTTCTGGTTGGGGTATGCATTAAAGTTCCCGGCCACTAGGAGCGCCACCTCTGGATGAGCATTTTCTTGTTTGCTTATGGCCTTATACAGCTCGTTAAGTGCGGTCTTAGTGCCAGCATCGGTTTGTGGGGGTAAGTAGACGTCTACAAAAATAAAGATGAAAACTCACTTAGTAAATAATGTGGTCTACAGCTTATTTCTGCAACTTCTGTAAGCGACTCTACTGCTCTGTGCCACTACAGAAATGCGATGATACGAATTCAATGCTTTAATATAAAGGCCAAGAAAAGATCATGCGTTCCGATACATCAGTAAACAAATTATCGAGCTACCTAACTAGCAGATTTACATCATTCATCAACGTCAATGATCACCTGATAGCCTACCCTCTTTTTCCGATGTCAATCATGTCTTTCCGAGGCGCTGTAAATCGTTTGCTTTCAATTTGTGACGAGTGTGTTGTTGCAGAAATAAACAGGCCAATGTTCACTACAGAGGCAGTATGTTATGAATTTTGAGATATGAATTGTTAAACTCTTTTTTATCAATTTGAGCCCCTGCCCCCTGAAAGGTCTATGCACGGGCTCTCTCTCTCTCTTGGGCTCTCTCTCGGTCTCTCTCGGGCTCTCTCTCGGGCTCTCTCGGGCTCTCTCTCTCTCTCTCTCTCTCTCTCTCTCTCTCTCTCTCTCTCTCTCTCTCTCTCTCTCTCTCTCTCTCTCTCTCTCTCTCTCTCTCTCTCTCTCTCTCTCTCTCTCTCTCTCTCTCTCTCTCTCTCTCTCTCTCTCTCTCTCTCCCTCTCTCCATCTTCTGGCTCTATACACAGATAGACCCTATCTCTATTAACCGTATCTCAGTCACATTGGTGTCATGAGTCCCATGCATCACCCCAGGACAGTGTACACTCATAGACACAAACTGTGATATCCATGACCTGCAGGAGTTGTATTCACAAAGCGTCTCAGAGTTGGAATTGTGATCTAGGATCAGTTTAAATCATAATGAATAAGGGGAGCCTGTTCCTAGATCATCATTCCTTCTCTGAGCACACTCACACTTAACACACACACACTACACAAACAGTCAAAGATGAGTGCAAAACTAGTAACTAACACAGAAGAGTGTGGGAGAGATGTATGTAAATGAGTAGACAAAACCAGATGCATGTTTTCAACTGCTGCATGTATTCTCTTTACCTCACTTCACACATACAGATGGAGGCTTGTGAAAGCTTCACAGGCTAAACTCTTAAACATTTTGACAGGGTGAACACTGCAGTGATACACCCATAGGCACAGACACAGACAGAGAGAGACACAGACACAGGCACAGACAGGAACAGATAGGCACAAACAGACAGGCACATACAGGCACACAGCAGAGTGTGAGAGACATGAGTAAATGAGTGGATGGAAAATGTATGCTTGTTTTCAACTGCACTACTGCAGCTTGTCGTTCCCTTACCTCACTTTAAGCAGACGTGAGTTGAAAGCAGGGGAACAAGGATCCCAAGATCCAAAGAAAGAGCAGTCACTCTCTGTCCTCTCTCTTTCTCGCTCTCTCCCTTCTTTTGTTAATGGATGTACATGTGACTAATGTGAGAATATGATCCGAGGGGATTCCTGTTTTCAGAGGCTGAGGCGGGAGAGGACCACCGCAATGTAAACACATTTCCTGCTGTACAGAGTGTGTGTGTGTGTATGCTCCTGCAGTGTGCGATTGCTCCATTAGGCCTGTCTGGCAGTGTGTGTGTGTGTGTGTGTGTGTGTGTGACGTGTTAAGTATTCTTGTGGGGACCAGAAGAATAGTAAACAAACACAGATTTGACATACTGGGGACATTTTGTTGGTCCTAACAAGGTCAAATTCTATTTCTAGGGTTAAGGTTGGAATATGTGTTAGGGTTAGAATTAGGTTTAGGGTTAGGAGCTAGGGTTAAGTTTAGGATTAGGGTTAAGGTTAGGGTTAGGGTTCTCTCTTGTCGTTATTTGTGTTTTGTACTATATTTTATTTAATATTTTATTTTTAATCCCAGCCCCCGTCCCCGCAGGAGGCCTTTTGCCTTTTGGTAGGCCGTCATTGTAAATAAGAATTTGTTCTTAACTGTCTTGCCTAGTTAAATAAAGGTTAAATAAAAATAAATTAAAAGAAAGGGTTCAGGTTATGGGTAGGGTAAGAGTACAGGTTAGGGTTTGGTTTTGGGATTAGGGAAAATAGGATTTTGAATTGGACTGAATTGTGTGTCCCCACAAGGTTAGCTGTACAATACTGTGTGTGTGTGTGTGTGTGTGTGTGTGTGTGTGTGTGTGTGTGTGTGTGTGTGTGTGTGTGTGTGTGTGTGTGTGTGTGTGTGTGTGTGTGTGTGTGTGTGTGTGTGTGTGTGTGCTCGCCATTCAATATGTGAATGGAAAATACTTTATCTTACTTGAGAGAAAAAACAAGGAGAAACGTGGAGTAGGACATTGGAAGAGGCGAGGGGGGCAGGGAGGTTTGATGTGAGGAAGTGCCCTTTCCCTAAGCTGCGCTCCATTTCCTGTGAGGACAAGAAGTCCCTCATTGGGCGTGCGGTGATCTCATTCTTGACTGCGAGGCTCTTCCGTGGGGCGGCCACTTGGAACCTATCAGCCCGAGGGGGCATGTGGAAGAGTAACACACACACATATACACTTATACATGCACACATACACAAACACACAAAAACACACTCCTGCCTCTGATTACTGCACCCGTGTAGGCTGGAAAACACACACGCACACTCCCACACACCCGGCCTGACAGGAAACAGTGCTGGCCGGAAAAAACAAGCACTTCCTTTGCGCCTTGGTGCCTTTCACAGAGAGGAACCAATCAAAACGATAAAGTCCTGTCCAGTGATGTTAACGAATGGCCATGTATGCAGAGAACATTACTGCTCATTTACTATGTTCTGTTTGAGGCTCAAACACACACACACATTCACAGAACACAGGCATGCAGCACATAAACACACACATCCCTTCCGCCTACCCAACCACCCACTCATTCACCGCTTTCCCCTCCACGACCCAAGTTCAGTCACATTTTTCTGTACAGCACCCCCCCTCACACCCCTCTTTTCCCCAAAAGTACCCACTAATTTAAATACATTAGGCTTAAATTGCCTCTCTCTTCCTTTCACCCTTCATGTTGACAGACTTACTGTTTTCTCTCTCTAATTTGTAGTAGTAATACATGGGAATTAGCTAGCAGGCCATAATAATCTGCTCCAGGATGCTTGCTTTACAGTACCATTACAGTTGAGAACTAGCAGGAACAGAGCAACCATTAAGTCCAAGTTCTCTTTCACTACGGTGAGCTGCCCTATGGGACTCTCAATCACAGCCAGATGATGCAGCCTGGATTCGAACCACTGAGATGCAGTGTCTTAGACCACTGCACCACTCAGTAGCCCATTTAGATAGGCATCTGATATTACCTGAAAAGTAGCTTCTGCCCAGGCCCCAACAACCGGACGTACCGGATTTCAGGGGAAATGGAAAGAGAGCCTGTGACAGGACTTCCGCTTTTGGACTTTAACAAGGCGACACTCCATCTTAACTCCTCCTCCACATTTACTGGATTGGTTGAACAGTGCAGAAGAGAACCTCCCCCGGCAGTTTGTATTATTCTCGTCAAGACCAGTATTTAGGAGATCTAGTTTCAGTCATTTATTTTACACCTGCTACGTTAGGTTTCCTGAAAGGGTAAAGACCCGTATTTAGGAGATCTAGTTTCAGTCATTTATTTTACACCTGCTACGTTAGGTTTCCTGAAAAGGGTAAAGACCAGTATTTAGGAGATCTAGTTTCAGTCATTTATTTTACACCTGCTACGTTAGGTTTCCTGAAAAGGGTAAAGACCAGTATTTAGGAGATCTAGTTTCAGTCATTTATTTTACACCTGCTACGTTAGGTTTCCTGAAAAGGGTAAAGACCAGTATTTAGGAGATCTAGTTTCAGTCATTTATTTTACACCTGCTACGTTAGGTTTCCTGAAAAGGGTAAAGACCAGTATTTAGGAGATCTAGTTTCAGTCATTTATTTTACACCTGCTACGTTAGGTTTCCTGAAAAGGGTAAAGACCAGTATTTAGGAGATCTAGTTTCAGTCATTTATTTTACACCTGCTACGTTAGGTTTCCTGAAAGGGTAAAGACCAGTATTTAGGAGATCTAGTTTCAGTCATTTATTTTACACCTGCTACGTTAGGTTTCCTGAAAGGGTAAAGACCAGTATTTAGGAGATCTAGTTTCAGTCATTTATTTTACACCTGCTACGTTAGGTTTCCTGAAAAGGGTAAAGACCAGTATTTAGGAGATCTAGTTTCAGTCATTTATTTTACACCTGCTACGTTAGGTTTCCTGAAAAGGGTAAAGACCAGTATTTAGGAGATCTAGTTTCAGTCATTTATTTTACACCTGCTACGTTAGGTTTCCTGAAAGGGTAAAGACCAGTATTTAGGAGATCTAGTTTCAGTCATTTATTTTACACCTGCTACGTTAGGTTTCCTGAAAAGGGTAAAGAGTAGAGGAAGGTGAGTTCAACACTCAATGGATAAACTGTTGGAAATGTTCTGGGAACACTTTAATAAACTATTGATAAACAGTTTGTAGAGAGTTTACTTACCAATTATGAATCATTATTTCTACACTTGAAAAAAATAGCATCTAAAGCATGTCATGATAAAATTGGAAGTACACACACAACACAAGGAATATTTTATTTTTGATTGAATTCCATGAAAATGTGACACCTGTAGCTCTGGGGTGAGTTGCTACCGGAAGCGTTAGCTAGATTTCTTTGTAATGGTGTATAACAATGGATTCATTTTAATGTTAAAATGTAGACAGCCCAAGGCTATTTATATTCGTCGAGGCCTGGCTATTCTTGTGTTAAATGACCATGTAGCACTGTCTATAAGCTTTTGGTTCAAATGCAAGTTGCAGTAGATGATCACTTGTGATTTATAAGGCTTTTGTTAAAGGATGCAGTTCGGAATCCTATGAAATATGTAACTTAAATTGTTCATGCAAGAGATTCATGCTATAAAATGTATTCTGTAGATGCTCTGTGTTTAATAAGTCAAATTTAAAAATGAGGTCATACTTTGACATTGGTGGATAATCAGGTATAATCTATTAATGTGGCCATCTTTTGGGGAGTAACAAGTCATGTATATACGTTTATAAAGTGTATACAGTGCACACTTTAGATTAGAGGCTGCAAAATAGTTGATTAATAATTTGTAACTTGTTTATAAGGATCTGCATTTATCGTCAGTTGATGTATTAGTAAGTGCATATACTCACATGTACAAAAGCACTCATTTACAATGAATTAATATCCCATTCATGATGTATACTGTATGAATCCATTTATATGGATATGTATATAAATGGTGAGTCAAACTATAAATCAACCATTAAAAATGCCTCATAAATAATCATATGAGTTTTTTTTATTTTTTTATTTCACCTTTATTTAACCAGGTAGGCAAGTTGAGAACAAGTTCTCATTTACAACTGCGACCTGGCCAAGAATAAAGCAAAGCAGTTCGACACATACAACAACACAGAGATACACATGGAATAAACAAACATACAGTCAATAATACAGTAGAAAAAAAGTCTATATACATTGTGTGCAAATGAGGTGAGATAAGGGAGGTAATACCCTGACTACACCACTCAGGTCGTGTGCGCGAGTGTTGCAAAACTTTTTTAGGAATCCATGTTATTCAATTATTGCACCCACACTGCTCGCGTGCGTCAACGAGCGTCTGCGATGCAAAGGGCTAAAATAGAAGTCATTTCTATTTATGACGCAGATTGCGCTGCAAGTCCTGCCTCTCCCATCTCCTCATTGGTTTATAGAAGCAGGTTCCCACGTGCCATCTCCTCATTGGTTAAACCCACGTGGGTCATTGAAATACGAACTTTGTTGCCGGTCATCGTGGTAATACTATGAAAGTTTAGTAGCTAGCTAAATTGCCATACATGTTTAATGCTTTTTGACCTGTCCCCAAATTAATGTAATTGGAGTTTGTTTTGATATTTTAACCTGCATGTCGTGATCGCGTTTGGTGTGGGGGACAAAATAAATGTATGCACGATGGCGCACGCGCGCATTGAATTGTGCACCCTTCCATTTCACCGGAAGTTGTAGA
The DNA here is from genome assembly GCF_018296145.1 of Oncorhynchus tshawytscha. Taxonomy (NCBI): domain Eukaryota; kingdom Metazoa; phylum Chordata; class Actinopteri; order Salmoniformes; family Salmonidae; genus Oncorhynchus; species Oncorhynchus tshawytscha. The sequence goes on along the minus strand of NC_056446.1, from coordinate 1,486,184 downwards.
CAGGTGACGCCCAAAAATAAATTCTTATTTACAATGACGGCCTCGGAACAGTGGGTTAACTGCCTTGTTAAGGGGCAGAATGACGGATTTGTACCTTTTTAGCTCAGGGATTCGATCTAGCAACCTTTCGGTTACTGGCCCAATGCTCTAATCACTAGGCTACTTGCCGTTATTTAACGAGGACGATAACACATAATCACTCAGGACAGACACAAGCAAAAACCCATTACATAAATGTTGCAGCAGCCTAGGCTACACCTAAACTGTCACGTTCTGACCTTAGTTCCTTTTTTATGGCTTTGTGTTAGGTTGGTCAGGGCGTGAGTTGGGGTGGGTTCTTTTTTCTATGTTGTTATATTTATATGTGTTTGACCTCGTATGGTTCTCAATCAGAGGCAGGTGTCGTTCGTTGCCTCTGACTGAGAATCGTACTTAGGTAGCCTGTTTCCCCATTTTGGTAGTGGGTGTCTGTTTAGTGTCTGTTCACCTGGCAGAACTGTTTCGTTTTCTCTTCGTTGTTATTTTGTGTAGTTTTTCAATTAAAATATGACGAACACTTACCATGCTGCATTTTGGTGCTCCTCTCCTTCCACCATCGAGAAACGTTACAGAAACACGCACCAACCAAGGACCAAGCAGCATGGTAACCAGGAGCAGAGGGTTCTGGACTCCTGGACTTGGGAGGAGATACTGGATGGCAAGGGACCCTGGGCACAGGCTGGGGAATATCGCCGCCCCAAGAAAGAACTGGAGGCAGCGAAAGCTGAGCAGCTTTCAGAGAAATATCCAATCCGGAAGTACCCCATATTTTGAAAGCGCTGCGTTCCAATGAGTCCCTATTGAGCTGTGAATGTGCTATCAACCAGCTTACGCTTTCTACGTATTCCCCAAGGTGTCGACAGCAATGTGACGTAGTTTTACGCATTTATGTTGAAGAATAGCCGTAGGCGGCTACATTGCGTAAGTGGTCACCTGATGGCTCCCAGGGTGACTCTCGCGTAAAATACAGAGGTAGCCATTACTCCAATCGGTCCTACTGAAACACGAATTGTTCCGACAGATATATTATCGAATAGATATTTGAGAAACACCTTGAGGATTGATTATAAACAACGTTTGCCATGTTTCTGTCGATATTATGGAGCTAATTTGGAATATTTTTCACCGTTTTCGTGACTGCAATTTCCGGGCGATTTCTCAGCCAAACGTGAAGAACAAAAGGAGCTATTTTGCCTACAAAAATTAAAATTTTGGGAAAAAAGGAACATTGGCTTGCTAACTGGGAGTCTCGTGAGTGAAAACATCCGAAGCTCATCAAAGGTAAACGATTTAATTTGATTGCTTTTCTGATTTCCGTGACCAAGTTACCTGCTGCTAGCTGGACAAAATGCTATGCTAGGCTATCGATAAACTTACACAAATGCTTGTCTAGCTTTGGCTGTAAAGCATATTTTGAAAATCTGAGATGACAGGGTGATTAACTAAAGGCTATGCTGTGTCTCAATATATTTCATTTGTGAATATTTTCTAGGGATATTTATGTCCGTTGCGTTATGCTAATTAGTGTCAGGCGATGATTACGCTCCCGCATGCCGGATTGGGAGTCAGTAGAGGTTAAGAACTAATTCTTATTTTCAATGACAGCCTAGGAACAATGGGTTAACTGCCTTGTTCAGGGGCGGAACAACAGATTTTTACCTTGTCAGCTTGGCGATTTAATCTTGCAACCTTTTGGTTACAAGTCCAACGCTCTAACCATTAGGCTACCTGCAAGGTTTGTGATCTTAGCCCCAGGACCAGCTGGATGAGGGGACTCTTTTCTTTGCTCAGCTCTTGGCACTGCGAGGGCTTGGTAATGATGAGAGGGGGTCCCTGTATTTTAGATGTATCCAAAACTTAATTGCTCTTTATTGAGTTTTTATTATTAGTGGATATTGGCCTAATTCTGCCCTGCATGCATTGTTTGTCGTTTCCTCTGGACATAAAGGAGAATCTTACGGAACTCTGCATGCAGGGTTTCAATGGGGTGTTTGTCCCATTTGGTGAAATCTTGTTTTGCAAGTGGACCCCACACCTCACTGGCATGAAGTGCAATTGGTTCAGTGACACATTCAATTAGTTTTATCCAAATTTTAAAATGTATTTCAACTTGAATTGTTTTTTTAATGGCGTAGAATGCCCTGCGTGCTTTCTCTCTAAATTCATTCAATGCCTCCTCTCTAAATTCATTCAATGCCTCATTAAGGTGTCCAGTTGAGGTTATTTTTAAACACAAGTAATTGAAGAGTGTGTTGTACTGTAGATTTTGAACCAATTGAGATCTTTGGTCTAATTCCCTGAGATCTGGATCTTCTCTGGAAAATCATTATTTTCAAATCATTATAAAATAATCATCATTATTTTAGTATTTTGGGGATTTACTGCCAGGACCCAGGTCTGGCAGTACTGCTCTAGCAGGTCCAGGCTCTGCTGTAGGCCATGTGCTGTGGGTTACAGCAGGTATAGGTCATATGCGAAGAGTAGGCATTTAACCTCTGAATTGTGGAGACTAACACTAACATTCCCTCTCTCCCTCCCTGCCTCACTCTCCCTCTCTTCAATTCAAAGGTCTCTCTCTCTCTCTCGCTCTCAATTCAAGTCATTTCAAGGGTCTCTCTCTCATCTCAAGTCAATTCAAGGGTCTCTCTCTCATCTCAAGTCAATTCAAGGGTCTCTCTCTCTCAATTCAATTCAATTCAAGGGTCTCTCTCTCTCTCAATTCAATTCAAGGGTCTCTCTCTCTCTCAATTCAATTCAAGGGTCTCTCTCTCTCAATTCAATTCAATTCAATGGTCTCTCTCTCTCTCAATTCAATTCAATTCAATGGTCTCTCTCTCTCTCAATTCAAATCAATGGTCTCTCTATTCGATTCAATTCAAGGGTCTCTCTCTCTCAATTCAATTCAATTCAATGGTCTCTCTCTCTCTCAATTCAATTCAATTCGAGGGTCTCTCTCTCTCATCTCAAGTCAATTCAAGGGTCTCTCTCTATCTCAATTCAATTCAAGGGTCTCTCTCTCTCAATTCAATTCAATTCAATGGTCTCTCTCTCAATTCAATTCAATTCAAGGGTCTCTCTCTCTCTTTCAATTCAATTCAAGGGTCTCTCTCTCTCTCTCAATTCAATTCAAGGGTCTCTCTCTCTCTTTCAATTCAATTCAAGGGTCTCTCTCTCTCTCTCAATTCAATTCAATTAAAGGGTCTCTCTCTCTCTATTCGATTCAATTGTCTCTCTCTCTCAATTCAATTAAATGGTCTCTCTCAGTTCAATTCAATGCTCTCTCAATTCAATGGTCTCTCTCTCTCAATTCAATTCAATGGTCTCTCTCTCTCTCAATTCAATCCAATGGTCTCTCTCTCTCAATTCAATTAAATGGCCTCTCTCAGTTCAATTCAATGCTCTTCCAATTCAATGGTCTCTCTCTCTCAATTCAATGGTCTCTCTCTCCCTTTCTCTCTTTCAATTCAATTCAATGGTCTCTCTCTTTCTCAATTCAATGGTCTCTCTCTTTCTCTCTCAATTCAATGCAATGGTCTCTCTCAATTCAATGGTCTCTCTCTTTCTCTCTCAAGTCAATGGGCTCTCTTTCTCTCAATTCAATGCAATGGTCTCTCTCTCTCAATTCAATGGCCTCTCTCTCTCTCTCTCTCTCTCTCTCTCTCTCTCAATTCAAGTCGTTGGTCTCTCTCTCTCTCTCTTTCTAAAATTCAATTCAATGGTCTCTCTCTTAATTCAATGGTCCTCTCTCTCTCTCAATTCAATTCAATGGTCTCTCTCTCTCAATTCAACGGTCTCTCTTGCTCTCACTCAATTCAATTCAATGGTCTCTCTCTTTCTCTCTCAATTCAATGCAATGGTCTCTCTCCCTCTCTCAATTCAATGGTCTCTCTCTTTCTCTCTCAAGTCAATGGGCTCTCTTTCTCTCAATTCAATGCAATGGTCTCTCTCTCTCTCAATTTCAATGGTCTCTGTCTCTCTCAATTCAAGTCATTGGTCTCTCTCTCTCTTTCTCAATTCAATTCAATGGACTCTCTCTTAATTCAACGGTCTCTCTCTCTCTCTCTCAATTCAATGGTCTCTCTCTCTCAATTCAACGGTCTCTCTCTCTCTCTCTCAATTCAATTCAATGGTCTCTCTCTCTCAATTCAACGGTCTCTCTCGCTTTCACTCAATTCAATTCAATGGTCTCTCTCTCTCTCTCAATTCAATGGTCTCTCTCTCTCTCTCTAGCAGTGAATGCTGGGAGTTTTTTGGAGTTTGAATGTTTGGTGTGGAGGGCTCTGTCCTAACACATTTTCTTGATTCTGTTTTATTTTCTATGGTGGAGGGTTAATGCACTATTTTTTTTAGCGATGTCCACAGGTTTTTTCAAAGTTAGGGTAGAAGAGGACAGAGTTAGTTTCCTGGGGTTTGGAAGGTGTGGTGTGCCGATGGCTTCTCAGCCTAGCGCGGAGGAGACGCTGTCGATAAGGCATGGATTCAGGTGTGTTCCTGAGAATGGAGTTAAAGTGGAGGAGGTTCTGCTCGCGGTCGGTGAACAGGTAGGAGCTGAATTTATACATTCCGCTTCCAGAATGAACAAAGCTGTGGTTGTGTTCATGAAATGAGCACATTTGGTTGGTAGGCTAATTGCTAGTGGAATATTTGTAAGGGGTGTGTTGGTGCCAATTTCGCCTCTTTCAACCCCGTCGACAAGGGGGGTAGTTGCAAATTTGCCTCTGTTTATTACGGACGATCAAATAGGGAAAGAGCTGAGTCCTTTTGGTAAGTTTGCTAGCGGTTTTCTTGTCTTGTCGGCAGGTTTTCAGGCAGATGCCGTTAAGCACGTTGTTTAGTTCCGGAGGCAAGTGTTTATGTTTCTGAACAACAATGAGCAACAACTAAATGTGCATTTTAAAGTGAGGCATGGGGAGGGGCACTACGCAGGGTTTGCCAGCACAGAAAGTATACAGTGTTTTGAGTGTGGGGATTTGGGGCATAAGAGCTTTGCAGGCCCACATAAAGGCTGTAGACAAGGGGGAAATCGAGGTTTCCCAGTGTGGGAAATCAAGGTCAACGTGCAGGGGGAAATGAGATGCAGACAGCAGAGGCTGGGCCTAGTCATGCCAGGGATGGTGGTGTAGATGAAGCTGGGCCTAGTCATGCCAGGGATGGTGGTGTAGATGAGGCTGGATCTAGTCATGCTAGTCTGCAACGCAAGCTGGTTTGCAACGCAAGCTGGTGGACTTTTTCTGGTTGGGCCAACACTAGCTGAGTGCGGTGTTGTACTTGACCGTCCATGAAGGAGGACAGGGCCTGGTGGAATTGGAGAGCTGGGTGGCTGCTTTCGACTAAAGGCAGTGCAGAGACTGCTGTAACATACTGATGTTGGATGGAGGGAACCAGCATGCACGCTGCTGAGGAGAGCTGGCGGATTAGGGATGGACCGGCAGCTGTTCCTCATGAGGCTGGAGAGGTCTCTCTGATTTTTACTCTGCGGTGCTGAGGGCCTGGCAGCTGCTAAGGCTCACACGAGAAGGGTGTGTGGGGCCTGGGCTGTGGGTGTGGGAGGAGCCTATCTTCCACAATCCAGCCATCCCTTTGAGAACGGTTCAGTCGGCCACCCTGCAGAGGCAACTGATGGCAGCGGGTTTACAAAGGCTGGGTGACCTGCGACTGCTGGGAGAGGAGGGGTGGAAAACCCTGTAAGTCCTGGCACAGCAAACAGGAATAAGGTCTCTTAGGCTGCTGTAGAGATTCCTGGAGGAGGTCCAGGAGGCACCGTCTGAGCCGGTAAGAGGGTGTTTGAGTGACCAAAGGGGGAGGGGTCACCAATGTTTCCACCACTGCAGGTGACGGCAGAGACTGGGGACTGGCAAAGGGGTCTGGAGGACTTGTTAGATTTTAACACTCCGAACCTGGGGGAGCCCTCTACAACCTCTGCATTAAAATGAGGAACATTAGGAGCCTAACAGAAGTGAAGGCATATTAGTGGCAGGGGTATATGGGGAGAAGAGTATGGTGGGCAGGGGTGTCCTTTCTGTGTTATGAGAGAAACTGTGATTCATGTGTTTTCAGTGTGCACCAGGAACTTGTTATGGCTAGGAGTCCCTCAAAAGGAACAACCCCCATTCAGCTGAAACTTTCACACAAGTCCAATACAGCAAATGAAAGATAAACATCTTGTTCCCAGCCAAAGATAGTCACAAACACAGAATTAGTGATACAATTAATCATTAACCTTTAACCATCTCCATTAGATGACACGCATATGACATCATGTTACACAATACATTTATGTTTTGTTCGATAATATGCATATTTACATCTACAAATATCGGTTTACATTGATGGCATGTTCAGAAATGCCTCTAAAATATCCGGAGTAATTACAGAGAGCTACATCAGATAACAAAAATACTCATTATAAACTTTGACGAAAGATACATGTTTTACATATAATTAAAGATACACTGGTTCTTATTAATGCAACCGCTGTGTCAGATTTTTTTTAAACGTTACGAAAAAAGCATCCCACGCAATAAACTAAAATGGCGCTAAGACGTAAATATATTTCTCTGCCATGTTGGAGTCAACAGAAATATGAAATTACATACTAAATATTCCCTTACCTTTGATGATCTTTCATCAGAATGCAGTGCAAGGAGTCCTAGATCCACAATAAATCGTTGTTTTGTTCCATTATGTCCATTACTAGTGTCCAATTAGCTGCATTTGCTACCACTTTCAGCTCACGTGCCCAAAAGCTGATGCTGGTCCAGGCGAACTCGGACGAAAACTTCAAAAATATATATTCCAGGTCGAATAAACTGGTCAAACTAAGTAGAGAATCGATCTTCAGGATGTTATTTTCATATATATCCAATAACGTTCCAACCGGAGCATTCGTTTTCGTCTGCAGTCAAATGGATCACAGGTGATATCAACAGACAATTGCACAACCAGGAAATGGTATTCTGTCGGGACAGTGACTCATTCACCTCTCATTCTGTCAAAGTTCACACCAGAGGCTCCATTCCACGTTCTACTGAATGCTGACATCTAGTGGAAGTCGTAGGAAGTGCAGAGAGATCCATATCTTATTTGGATGTGAATAGGCGATGAGTTAAAAATCAACCAGCCTCAGAATTTCTACTTCCTGTTTGGAAGTTTGCCTGCCCTATGAGTTCTGTTATACTCACAGACATAATTCAAACAGTTTTAGAAACTTCAGAGGGTTTTCTATCCAATGGTAATAATACTATGCATATATTAGCAATCTAGGACAGAGTAGGATGCAGTTCACTATGGGCACGCAATTCATCCAAAGTGAAAATTCTGCCCCCTATCCCTAACAGGTTTTAATGCCATTAATGTCTCTGTTGGAATGTCTGTGTGAGAGGTTGTGGGTGTTTTTTACTGTTGGGATGTTCCTAATGGGGTACAGGTACTCAAATAAGGAAAAGGACAAATGTGTTTAGTTTAGGGTTGAGTTTGAGTTCTATAGAATGATAAAAAGTGTGGAGATGTTTCAGGAGATATGGTGTGTTGGGGGGCTGTCTTTATAGCTGTGGAAGATGTTTCAGGAGATATGGTGTGTTGGGGGGGCTGTCTGTATAGCTGTGGAAGATGTTATGGATATACGGTTGTAGAAGTGGTGTGGTTTTTTGGTTATTGTGATGTGTGGTGTTGTTTTGTATCGTATGGTAGAGGGAAAGGTGAGTATGGCACGTGTATGCATGTACCATCAATTCTATCTATCTCTCTCTCTCTCTAAGTGTCTGTCCTTATCTCAGCACACTAACTCACTGGACAGGCCTGTCTGTGAACGCTCGATCCTATGTGTCTGTGTGTTTGCCTTTAACTTAGAATACTCATTGTGTTTGTGTGTGTCTGAGCCTGACAGTGCACTCAGCAGCAGTGGCACTCTAAAAAGGACAGCTAGACAGGAAACGCCAGCGACTTGATTGACAGGCTGTTTAGACACAACATATCTACAGTGGGAGGCTGCTATAATAACACTGGTCAATGGAAAATAAAATATAGCTTAATAATAGGCCGTTCCGGTTTTTACAATTTATATACTGTTCTGCTCTGTGTTTCCCTGGTCTTTGTATGTGATATAGCCCTGGCTCTCTGTGATTTTGAGACAGCTGAACTCTCCAAGGGGCAGATCTTCTCCCTGTCCCCATTCCCACTTTTCTTCCCACATAATTTGAGTAAAATATCTGGAATCTTAAAGAATCTGCCCCTTTTTTTCAATGTTCACCTAAAATGACATACCCAAATCTAACTGCCTGTAGCTCAGGACCTGAAGCATGGATATGCATATTCTTGATACCATTTGAAAGGAAACACTTTGGAGTTTGTGGAAATATGAAATGACTGTAGGAGAATATAACACATTAGATCTGGTAAAAGAATATACAAAGGAAAAAGCAACAATGTTTTGTATTTTTTGTACCATCATCTTTGAAATGCAAGATAAAGGCCATAATGTATTATTCCAGCCCAGGCGCAATTTAGATTTTGGCCACTAGACGGCAGCAGTGTATGTGCAAAGTTTTAGACTGACCCAATGAACCTTTGCATTTCTGTTCAAAATGTTGTATCAAGATTGCCCAAATGTGTCTAATTGGTTTATTAATAACTTTTCAAGTTCATAACTGTGCACTTTCCTATATCAATAGCATGATATTCTTTCACTGTAATAGCTACTAGAAATTGGACAGTGCAGTTAGATGAACAAGAATTTAAACTTTCTTCCCATATGAGATATGTCTATGTCCTGGGAAGTTATCTCATGCTAATCGCATTAGCCTACGCTAGCTCAACTGTCCAGTGGGGGACCCACCTATCCTGAAGAAGGGACTGTCAAGACATCACTGTTGACCTATTATTAAACTCTCATTCTCACTCACTTTCTCTCTTTCCCCTTCTCTATCACTGATATTCTCCCTCAGTCGGTCCATCCATCCATGTCTGTCTCTCTGTCCGTCCGTCCCTCCTTCTATCTGCCTACCCTCCTCTCTCTCTCTCTCTCCCTCTCTCTCCCCCTCTCTCTCTCTCTCTCTCTCTCTCTCCCTCCCTCCTTCCCTGCATCCCTGTAGTAAGAGTGTGTGTAGTCCAGGGCAGCAACAGGCAGCAGCAGCCTGGGTGGCAGGTCTGGAGGTCTGGGTCTGCTGGGTCTAGCCCAGGCTAATCACATTAATTATTGTGATTACAGACCATTTACCCCCAGAGTCACACTTCGCTCCTACTTACAGCCCCCTGTGCTCTGTACATGAAGTCCCAGTTGCCACGGGCGGTCTGTCTTCCTGTAGTGCTCTGGGGGAGCGGAGGCCACCCCACTCACCAAGTTTCACTCAAACACAATCGGTCCCGAAGGTAACCAGGGAACACAGTACCTTATCTCATTGCTGCAGGAATCGCAGACGGAAATACATTTTGCCATTGAAACTCAGTAGTCCTGTAAGTACATTTTCCATTATGCTCTGAACACTGCAGACACACACACATATGGTCTTTCCTTTGCATTTCCCAGTTTTCATTAAGAACACATTGAAGGATAAAGTGTTCCCTGATACTTTGAGGGCAGTGAAAGACATACACCCTGGCCAATGCCCACACACACGCTAGCACACAGGCACACAGGCACACACAAAACGACACACACACACACACACACACACACACACACATACCTTAAAAGTTCAATTAAATGAAGTCTCAAATAGCCTAATTACCTGCATGACCACCAATGGTATTTACATGTTGAAATGTCCTTGTGGTCTGTCTCACATAGGGAAAACCCATAGAAGCCTTAAGATACGGATCAGAGAGCACCGCAGCAATATAGGGACAGGTGAGACCAAAAATCTGATTGCTGTTCATTTCGTACAAGCTGGACATCCTATTACTTCTCTGAGATACATTGGAATAGAAATGGGGACTTTGAGAGGAAAATTCTTCAAAGGGAATCTTTGAGAGAGTGGTGCTGAAGCTCGAAATCAGGGGTGTATGAAAGAAAGCCTAGTCTTTGCAAGTCTGATTTGCAATGGATTTGTCATTATAATGTCTATATTGGTCATACTGGCCACAATAAACCGTGTGGTTTCTTCTCAGCATTTCATTGAGCAAAAACTGCATTTTGGGAAATAGACGGCTGGCTCAAATAGAAGCCTCTCTGTAACACGCGTCGGTTGTGTTCGGTGATTGAAACAAATAAACGCCTTGGTTATTAACTGAAGTTTTCCAGCATGTTTATCAGATCGCCAAACTGTTGCATCTAACTGCATACGTTGGGTTACATTACACTACACTAGTAGGAGCAGATAAGTAGATAAGTAGCTATTTGATATCCTGCATAGGCCTGGTTTCCTCTTATCCCTTGACTTTAAATTTAGAGCACTGATTACTCATTGTGATTAGCAGTGTGACTATGTACATCATATAGGCCACACACATACAGTACAGTATATGCGTGTATGCATGTGAACGCATCATCAAGCCCTTGACTAGTTATAACAGGTATGCTTGTAATGTTTTGTAATAGATCAAGTAAGTAGAATAGTTGGAGGTACCCAAGGACTGATTTTTGGAAATGCTTGAATCCATCATTTAATTTATTTGTTTTTTTATTTCACCTTTATTTAACCAGGTAGGCCAGTTGAGAACAAGTTATCATTTACAACTGCGACCTGGCCAAGAATAAAGCAAAGCAGTTCGGCACATACAACAACACAGAGTTACACATGGAATAAACAAACACACAGTCAATAATACAGTAGAAAAAAGTCTATAGACGGTGTGTGCAAGTGAGGTAAGATAAGGGAGGTAAAGGCAATAAATTGGCCATGGTGGCGAAGTAATAACAATATACCAATTAAACACTGGAGTGATTGATGTGCAGAAGATGAATGTGCAAGTAGAGATACTGGGATGCAAAGGAGCAAGATCAATAAATAAATACAGTATGGGGATGAGGTAGTTGGATGGGCTATTTACAGATGGGCTATGTACAGGTGCAGGGATCTGTGGCCTACTCTAACAGCTGGTGCTTTTAATTTTTTTTTTTTTTTAAATATTTTTTATTGCAGTTTGTGATTTTGTTACGCGTGGGCTGGTTGAAATAGTTGTTTTTTATGGGGCTCTATCCTCAGATAATCGCATTGTATGCTTTCGCAGTAAATCCTTTTTTAAATCTGACAACGCAGTTGGATTAGCAAGATTCTAGGCTTTCGACCCATGTGAGACACTTGTATTTTCATGAATGTTGAATATGACTATTTATGTAGCGATCACTGGATGCTGTCGAATTTAATCCCGCTTACGGGTTGGTGCGCAGAGAGGTTAATGGATGTTCTACTAGATGTTTTCAAATGACAGAAAAATGATTAACTGAATATTCATGTATAATAATGATAAAATAGTGGGAAAAAAGTAGAAAAAAGGTAAGCAGATGTCTTTATATTTCTCCAGTTACAAGTTAAACATTCTCTTGTCAGACTGCGTACACGACACTATTGATTATCATTACAGATACAGGTAAGCATCTGCCACTACCTTCAAGATGGCTACCAGGTAAGCATCTGCCAGTACCTTCAAGATGGCTACCAGGTAAGCATCTGCCAGTACCTTCAAGATGGCTACCAGGTAAGCATCTGCCAGTACCTTCAAGATGGCTACCAGGTAAGCATCTGCCAGTACCTTCAAGATGGCTACCAGGTAAGCAGATGTCTTTATATTTCTCCAGTTACAAGTTAAACATTCTCTTGTCAGACTGTGTACACGACACTATTGATTATCATTACAGATACAGGTAAGCATCTGCCAGTACCTTCAAGATGGCTACCAGGTAAGCATCTGCCAGTACCTTCAAGATGGCTACCAGGTAAGCATCTGCCAGTACCTTCAAGATGGCTACCAGGTAAGCATCTGCCAGTACCTTCAAGATGGCTACCAGGTAAGCAGATATCTTTATATTTCTCCAGTTACAAGTTAAACATTCTCTTGTCAGACTGTGTACACGACACTATTGATTATCATTACAGATACAGGTAAGCATCTGCCAGTACCTTCAGATGGCTACCAGGTAAGCAGATATCTTTATATTTCTCCAGTTACAAGTTAAACATTCTCTTGTCAGACTGTGTACACGACACTATTGATTATCATTACAGATACAGGTAAGCATCTGCCAGTACCTTCAAGATGGCTACCAGGTAAGCAGATATCTTTATATTTCTCCAGTTACAAGTTAAACATTCTCTTGTCAGACTGTGTACACGACACTATTGATTATCATTACAGATACAGGTAAGCATCTGCCACTACCTTCAAGATGGCTACCAGGTAAGCATCTGCCAGTACCTTCAAGATGGCTACCAGGTAAGCAGATATCTTTATATTTCTCCAGTTACAAGTTAAACATTCTCTTGTCAGACTGTGTACACGACACTATTGATTATCATTACAGATACAGGTAAGCATCTGCCACTACCTTCAAGATGGCTACCAGGTAAGCATCTGCCAGTACCTTCAAGATGGCTACCAGGTAAGCATCTGCCAGTACCTTCAAGATGGCTACCAGGTAAGCATCTGCCACTACCTTCAAGATGGCTACCAGGTAAGCATCTGCCAGTACCTTCAAGATGGCTACCAGGTAAGCATCTGCCAGTACCTTCAAGATGGCTACCAGGTAAGCATCTGCCAGTACCTTCAAGATGGCTACCAGGTAAGCATCTGCCAGTACCTTCAAGATGGCTACCAGGTAAGCATCTGCCAGTACCTTCAAGATGGCTACCAGGTAAGCATCTGCCAGTACCTTCAAGATGGCTACCAGGTAAGCATCTGCCAGTACCTTCAAGATGGCTACCAGGTAAGCATCTGCCAGTACCTTCAAGATGGCTACCAGGTAAGCATCTGCCAGTACCTTCAAGATGGCTACCAGGTAAGCATCTGCCACTACCTTCAAGATGGCTACCAGGTAAGCAGATATCTTTATATTTCTCCAGTTACAAGTTAAACATTCTCTTGTCAGACTGCGTACACAACACTATTGATTATCATTACAGATACAGGTAAGCATCTGCCAGTACCTTCAAGATGGCTACCAGGTAAGCAGATATCTTTATATTTCTCCAGTTACAAGTTAAACATTCTCTTGTCAGACTGTGTACACGACACTATTGATTATCATTACAGATACAGGTAAGCATCTGCCAGTACCTTCAAGATGGCTACCAGGTAAGCAGATATCTTTATATTTCTCCAGTTACAAGTTAAACATTCTCTTGTCAGACTGTGTACACGACACTATTGATTATCATTACAGATACAGGTAAGCATCTGCCAGTACCTTCAAGATGGCTACCAGGTAAGCAGATATCTTTATATTTCTCCAGTTACAAGTTAAACATTCTCTTGTCAGACTGTGTACACGACACTATTGATTATCATTACAGATACAGGTAAACATCTGACAGTACCTTCAAGATGGCTACCAGGTAAGCATCTGCCAGTACCTTCAAGATGGCTACCAGGTAAGCATCTGCCAGTACCTTCAAGATGGCTACCAGGTAAGCATCTGTGACTACCTTCAAGATGGCTACCAGGTAAGCAGATATCTTTATATTTCTCCAGTTACAAGTTAAACATTCTCTTGTCAGACTGCATACACGACACTATTGATTATCATTACAGATACAGGTAAGCATCTGCCACTACCTTAAAGATGGCTACCAGGTAAGCATCTGCCAGTACCTTCAAGATGGCTACCAGGTAAGCATCTGCCACTACCTTCAAGATGGCTACCAGGTAAGCATCTGCCAGTACCTTCAAGATGGCTACCAGGTAAGCATCTGCCAGTACCTTCAAGATGGCTACCAGGTAAGCATCTGCCAGTACCTTCAAGATGGCTACCAGGTAAGCATCTGCCAGTACCTTCAAGATGGCTACCAGGTATGCAGATGCATCTGCAAGTTATTCCTTCAAGATGACACTATTGATTATCATTACAGATACAGGTAAGCATCTGCCAGTACCTTCAAGATGGCTACCAGGTAAGCAGATGTCTTTATATTTCTCCAGTTACAAGTTAAACATTCTCTTGTCAGACTGCGTACACGACACTATTGATTATCATTACAGATACAGGTAAGCATCTGCCAGTACCTTCAAGATGGCTACCAGGTAAGCAGATATCTTTATATTTCTCCAGTTACAAGTTAAACATTCTCTTGTCAGACTGTGTACACGACACTATTGATTATCATTACAGATACAGGTAGTTTTCAACATTTAGAAAAACATTTGATTTATAATTTATGAAAATATACTTCATTAATGTCTAAGTAACATCTGCCAGTACCTTCAAGATGGCTACCAGGTAAGCATCTGCCAGTACCTTCAAGATGGCTACCAGGTAAGCATCTGCCAGTACCTTCAAGATGGCTACCAGGTAAGCATCTGCCAGTACCTTCAAGATGGCTACCAGGTAAGCATCTGCCAGTACCTTCAAGATGGCTACCAGGTAAGCAGATATCTTTATATTTCTCCAGTTACAAGTTAATCATTCTCTTGTCAGACTGTGTACACGACACTATTGATTATCATTACAGATACAGGTAAACATCTGACAGTACCTTCAAGATGGCTACCAGGTAAGCAGATATCTTTATATTTCTCCAGTTACAAGTTAAACATTCTCTTGTCAGACTGCGTACACGACACTATTGATTATCATTACAGATACAGGTAAACATCTGACAGTACCTTCAAGATGGCTACCAGGTAAGCAGATATCTTTATATTTCTCCAGTTACAAGTTAAACATTCTCTTGTCAGACTGCGTACACGACACTATTGATTATCATTACAGATACAGGTAGTTTTCAACATTTAGAAAAACATTTGATTTATAATTTATGAATTTATGAATATTTGAATTGCAGACAGTCAGCAAGTTATTATTTACTAACTGCCCTATTTAATTGCAGACAGTCAGCAAGTAACAAAAAGAAAGCTTTAGTGAAGTCTGACAAAATTCAGAGAAAGTTTACACCAACCCAGAACTGCTGAAGAGTACAGAAAGAAGGAAAGAGGGAGGTTAGAGGTTGGAGAGGTTACAGAAATAGTATATATATATATATATATATATATATATATATATATATATATATATATATATATATATAACAGGACACTGTACTGTCTATACTCGGTTTGTTTATTTGTTTGTTTACATTAAAACCTTTTCATTAAATCGATTTTAATCCCGAACTAAAGTTTTGTTGCTAAGGATTCCACGACGCCGTTAGCCTTTACGGCTGGGACTGCAAGTTTGTGTTCCTTTTTTTGCATTGATTCCGCGAGTGCTAGATGGCTGTACTACAGACACCTGTCGTTGTCGTGGGAAAGACTCATTATCTTTTCGTGAAACAACTGGTTGCAGTGTAGAGCCAATTTTGATACCAAGCAGATCCTGAGGGAAATCGATGAGTAGCAACAGCTTTATCCTATGGAGGAACAACCTACTCCTTCGTGGAAAGATCTGACCGCCTCACAAAATAACTTTAACCCGACAAAAAAAAGAAAAACAGATTAATCTACAGACACGGACAATTTACTAACCATTGAGGTAGAGGCTAGTGCTCTGGCTGGAATCCATGCAACACTGGCAAAGTTGTGTGAGGCGGTAGCAGGGAACATGGATTGTCTACTCAGGGAAAACAGGGTGATGAAGGAGACGCTACAAGACATAAAGTCATATCATGCGTGAAAATCATTTTTTTTCTGGGATTCCTGAGGACACATCCAATAATCTAGAGGGCGCGATCAGAGAATTCATGCAATCCACATTGAAACTTCCTATAGAGACTGTAAACAAGGTGGCTTTCCACCGAGTACACAGACTTGGAGCTCGGAGCGACAAGACCAAGGGTACCCGACCGATCATCGCAAAATTTGAACACTACCAACAAAAGGAGCTGATCAAAAGAGGACGGGCGCTTGAAGGGACCAAATTCGGTCTCAATGACCAACTCCCAAATGAGATAAACGAACGTCATAAGACACTGTATCTGGTACAAAGACAACAAAGGATGGATGGTAGGTGTGCCTTTATCATTGTGGACAAACTCTTTATAGATGGACAGCTATTCCAAGACAGCTCCATAACACTGTGGCTGTACTAAATTCTACAGGGACTTCAGGTTATGAAAAAAAAGAAGGTATGGGAACTGTTTAAAATATCTGAACATTATGAAGTGGATATGAACACACACGTACTCAACTACATGCTTGCTTACACATACGGACTTATACATGCTCACACACACCTGATCGTGCTCGCTTCTCTCACCCATCTTTCTCCCTTTCTCTCTCTCTACTGTCGTTATGGCCATCAAAATGCTAGCTATTGAAATCAAATACAATAACAACACTAGAGGATTAGAAATCCAAGGCTTAAAAAAGGTGTCCATGTATGCTGATGACTCAAGTTTTATATTTAATCTGCTTGCTAGATCCCTGCAATGTCTCATTAAAGATCTAGATAACTTTTCTGTACTCTCTGGACTAAAACCTAATTATAAAGTGTACAACATTACGTTTTGGATCCTTAAAAAATTCAACTTTTACATTACCTTGCAGCTTACCTATAAAATGGGCTGATGGTGAAGTAAACAAATTCGGTATTCATATCACTAAAGATATTGTTAAGCTCTCCACAATGAATTTCAATAGAAAACTTGTAAAAATAGACATGATCCTGCAAGAGGTTACAGAGGTTACAGAAAGAGTATATATACAGTGGGGCAAAAAAGTATTTAATCAGCCACCAATTGTGCAAGTTCTCCCACTTAAAAAGAAGAGAGAGGCCTGTAATTTTCATCATAGGTACACTTCAACTATGACGGACAAAATGAGGACAAAAAATCCAGAAAATCACATTGTAGGATTTTTAATTAATTTATTTACAAATTATGGTGGAAAATAAGTATTTGGTCAATAACAAAAGTTTATCTCAATACTTTGTTATATACCCTTTGTTGGCAATGACAGAGGTCAAATGTTTTCTGTAAGCCTTCACAAGGTTTTCACACACTGTTGCTGGTATTTTGTCCCATTTCCTCCATGCAGATCTCCTCTAGAGCAGTGATGTTTTGGGGCTGTTGCTGGGCAACACGGACTTTCAACTCCCTCCAAAGATTTTCTATGGGGTTGAGATCTGGAGACTGGCTAAGCCACTCCAGGACCTTGAAATGCTTCTTACGAAGCCACTCCTTCGTTGCCCGGGCAGTGTGTTTGGGATCATTGTCATGCTGAAAGACCCAGCCACGTTTCATCTTCAATGCCCTTGCTGATGGAAGGAGGTGTTCACTCAAAATCTCACGATACATGGCCCCATTCATTCTTTCCTTTACACGGATCAGTCGTCCTGGTCCCTTTGCACAAAAACAGCCCCAAAGCATGATGTTTCCACCCCCATGCTTCACAGTAGGTATGGTGTTCTTTGGATGCAACTCAGCATTCTTTGTCCTCCAAACACGACGAGTTGAGTTTTTACCAAAAAGTTATATTTTGGTTTCATCTGACCATATGACATTCTCCCAATCTTCTTCTGGATCATCCAAATGCTCTCTAGCAAACTTCAGACGGGCCTGGACATGTACTGGCTTAAGCAGGGGAACACGTCTGGCACTGCAGGATTTGAGTCCCTGGCGGCGTAGTGTGTTACTGATGGTAGGTTATGTTACTTTGGTCCCAGCTCTCTGCAGGTCATTCACTAGGTCCCCCCGTGTGGTTCTGGGATTTTTGCTCACCATTCTTGTGATCATTTTGACCCCACGGGGTGAGATCTTGCGTGGATCCCCAGATCGAGGGAGATTATCAGTGGTCTTGTATGTCTTCCATTTCCTAATAATTGCTCCCACAGTTGATTTCTTTAAACCAGGATACACACAGTCTGTAAGCCATTCAGTCCCTTCTATAGGCTGCACACCAACACACACACACAGTCTGTAAGCCATTCAGTCCCTACTGTAGGATACGTGCACACAGTCAGTAAGCCATTCAGTCTCTACTATAGGATGTGTGCACACACAGTCTGTAAGCCAATCAGTCCTTACTATAGGATTTGTACACACACAGTCAGTAAGCCATTAAGTTTGCTTTAAAATACATGAGCAGAATCTATACGTTACGTTCTTTCAGGTTTGCCATATCATTTTGAAAATATGTCAGGTTTCAATGAAATATCAAAAATATTAGGTTATAGATTGCAGAAGGTGTTGAGGTAATGAAAGAAATCAGTCAAATCAAATAAAAATGGTCATTTAAAAAATATATATAATTTCAGAGTTTCAAATAACTGTGCATGACTCTGTTAATAATCCATTTTTTAAAAATTTGAAAATGTATTAGCTTTCCAAATGGTCTTGACGTTTTTTCACCGTTGTAATGAGATTTTTAAGGACTTGTTTTGCAAAATATGTTCAAAAAGGTGTTAAATTGTCAGTAAATGTTTTTAAATTAATGCTCACAAACACTTCAGACCTTGTAATTAATGCCAAAAAAAGACATTTGTTGATGCAAGTCTTTTTAAAGATTTCATGTTTGACGCAACCTTCTGATCCAGATTTTGTGAGAATCACCCAATAGCCTGGAACTCTGCTGCAACACTGAGCCACTGTTGAGGTCGGAAACACATTCCTCCATTCCTCGCCCTCTCCTTGTGACTCCCAGAATGAAAGGGGGGAGGGGAGAGAGAGAGAGAGAGAGAGAGAGAGAGAGAGAGACACGGTCGGAAGGGCAGACAGACAGTCAGAAGGGCAGACAGACAGTCAGAAGGGCAGTCAGACAGTCAGAAGGGCAGTCAGACAGTCAGAAGGGCAGTCAGACAGTCAGAAGGGCAGACAGACAGTCAGAAGGGCAGTCAGACAGTCAGAAGGGCAGACAGACAGTCAGACAGTCAGACAGTCAGAAGGGCAGTCAGACAGTCAGAAGGGCAGACAGACATTCAGACAGTCGGGCAGTCAGAAGGGCAGACAGACAGTCAGACAGTGAGAAGGGCAGACAGACAGACAAACAGAAAGAGGGAGACTCCCACAATCCCGACATCAATGTTTGGGCATGAGAGAAGAAGAAGGAGGGAAAAGGAATCGGGGGACATTCTGATATGACCTCACACCAGCGGAATGTACAACAACGTGTGGCTTAATTGATTTGGAGCTCCTGAGTGGCGCAGCGGACTAAAGCACTTCATCTTTGTTACCCGGTGTAGGCCGCCATTGTAAATAAGAATGTGTTCTTATTTAAGGTAAGGTTTAAGATAAAAATAACTGACCATCACCGGGACAGAACACTCAACCTTCTGATCCAAAGTCATGGGATTAGTCATGATGAGTGTTAACCACTGGGATCAAACACGCAACATTCTGATCCAGTCACTGAGATCGAACACGTAACCTTCTGATCCAGAGTCACTGAGATCGAACACGCAACCTTCTGATCCAGAGTCACTGAGATCAAACACACAACATTCTGATCCAGAGTCACTGAGATCAAAGACGCAACATTCTGATCCAGTCACTGAGATCAAACACACAACATTCTGATCCAGAGTCACTGAGATCAAACACGCAACATTCTGATCCAGAGTCACTGAGATCAAACACGCAACATTCTGATCCAGTCACTGAGATAAAACACACAACATTCTGATCCAGAGTCACTGAGATCAAACACGCAACATTCTGATCCAGAGTCACTGAGATAAAACACGCAACATTCTGATCCAGTCACTGAGATCAAACACGCAACATTCTGATCCAGAGTCACTGAGATAAAACACGCAACATTCTGATCCAGTCACTGAGATCAAACACGCAACCTTCTGATCTAGTCACTGAGATCAAACACGCAACATTCTGATCCAGAGTCACTGAGATCAAACACGCAACATTCTGATCCAGAGTCACTGAGGTCAACCACGCAACCTTCTGATCCAGTCACTGAGATAAAACATGCAACCTTCTGATCACAGTACTCTAGCAAGACCCAAGCCTACTTGATGGTAATACCGCTCCCTGTTTCCCCTACACTAACCTTGTGAGTCCACACATGTTTTGAAGGGGTTACCCTAGGTCCTCAGCACATCGATAGACGTCGACATGTCATACTTGTGCGATCTGCCTGGGCTTAGCTGGGTGACATGGATCATCACTAACTCCCATTTGTGTGCGTCTTCACCACACACACATTTACCTGGACCAGTGTAGACAGATGGAGCAGTGTTTCATGTCTGGCAGGTTTCCTCACCTCTGCTGGGATGAACTTGATGGCCATTGAGTGTGTGTGTGTGTGTGTGTGTGTGTGTGTGTGTGTGTGTGTGTGTGTGTGTGTGTGTGTGTGTGTGTGTGTGTGTGTGTGTGTGTGTGTGTGTGTGTGTGTGTGTGTGTGTGTGTGTGTGTGTGTGTGAACTCAATGGCCAGGCCACTCCATTCCCTAGTCCCTCTGTAACAAAGGCTAAAGCACTTATTTTAAGCCACAATCTTGAGTTTTTGTCTCAGGGGTTGCGACTGCGGAAATGTAACCACTCTCAAATGTATAGATGTATCTATGGATGCAACTAAGCACTGACGGTCTGTGAGATCAACATATCCCAGATTGTGCCTTTGACCTGGCCCAGGCAGCACAGACTCACAACTATGTTTGCTGCATACTGAGCATGTCTACATATATCTAGTGGGTATTTCTGCTCCAGACATTCCATCTTTGACCTTTCACAATTGTCCTCTGAACACACAAAAGCATGACACCTGCGATACAGATATTCCTCTCAATCTGTTGGATAAATAATTATTGGTTCACTTGCAGGGTGACCTGGATGGATGTTTATTTGAATTGTTCTGAGCATAAATAATTTCACACTAGCAATGGCTGGTCACACTTTACTTGGATAGTCTGGATTCTCCATCACGGTAGCACGGTGGTGCTAAGGTTTCTTCCTAGGTTCTGGCCTTTCTAAGGAGTTTTTCCTAGCCACCGTGCTACAGATGGCCGGCCCTGCTCTCTCCCCCACCTCATTGTCGTAAGCAATTCAATATGATGGGCGCAGGGCAGGGCATATTTGTAGAAAGTTGCAGGAATATTCCATGTGATTCATTTTTTTCTCCTCTAACGAAACATCGATGATATCAGGCTTTGATATATCGACCAGAAGGTTGGGAACAATCCAACCCTCTCTGTGAGGAATGCATATTGAGTGCCAGCACTGCGTTACACACACACACAAGCGTGCAAACACACACAGATACACACACACACACACAGACATTACCCCACCCACCCACCCGCACACACACACCACACACACACACACACACACACACTACCCCACCCACCCACCCACACACACACGCACACATTGACATTACCACACACACACACACACACACACATAGACATTACCCCACACGCACACACACACACACACACTTAGACATT
This sequence comes from Oncorhynchus tshawytscha, assembly GCF_018296145.1. NCBI lineage: Eukaryota > Metazoa > Chordata > Actinopteri > Salmoniformes > Salmonidae > Oncorhynchus > Oncorhynchus tshawytscha. The sequence continues at coordinate 1,464,656 of NC_056446.1, read as the reverse complement.
ACCCCACACGCACACACACACACACACACACGCACGCACTCACACGCACGCACACACATAGACATTACCCCACCCACCAGCACACACACACATACCCTAACACACACACCAACCCCTACTATATGCATTCCTGTCAGGAAGTGTTGAAATGCTTGTAAATCCTGAAATGCCAGTTCAGAGTAGCAGAGCTCTTCTTTCACGCTCGGCGCGGCAGAGACAAGGGCCTGACAAATGGATGTGTTCAAACACATTAGCCATCTCCCCTTTTGTGAGCGGGGCAAACGTTTAGTTGGGCAAATGACCCCCAGGATCAAAACAAATGCGATAAATAAGGGAGGGAGGGATTCTAAAAGGGGCCCATTGACCTTTTTGAGGGCTACCTTGGGTTCACGAGGGGCGAAGGGTTGTGTGTAGATGGGTGGTGTGTGTGTGCATGCACCAGTGTCTATGCAGACATTTGTGCATGTGAGGTTGCAGGTATGTTTCTAGTGAAAGTCTACACACCCTTTGCACACATTTTGCTGCCCTGAATTTTTATCTAAATAGGGATTCAATTATATTTTTTCCTACTGATCTACACAACCTACTCCACGTTTTCAAAGTAAAAGACAATTCTAGAAACGTTTCCAAATTCATATATGCAACATATACACATTGTTTTTATGAAAATTGCTCAAACCCAGTTAATTTAGTTGGGAATGTCACGTCCTGACCTTAGTTCCTTTTTTATGTCTCTATTTTAGGTTGGTCAGGGCGTGAGTTGGGGTGGGCATTCTATGTTTTGTTCTGTGTGTTAGATTTCTATGTGTTTTGCCTGGTATGGTTCCCAATCAGAGGCAGCTGTCAATTGTTGTCTCTGATTGAGAACCATACTTATGCAGCCTGTTTTCCCACTATGGGTTGTGGGTAGTTGTTTTCTGTCTGTGTTTTCACCATACAGAACTGTTTTGATTTTAATTTCTTTCCTTCACTTGGTTATTTTGTATTTTTTCGTGTTCTGATATAATAAATTATCATGGACACTTCCAACACTGCATTTTGGTCCGATCCTTTCTACTCCTCATCAGATGAAGAAGAAGTTCGTTACACGGACAGCAAAATTCAAACCTCTGACTTTAAAGCAGATTTATGTCTTAGGACTGAGACCGGACCATTCGGGAACACTCAACACCTCCTGGAAAGTCATTTTGTGTGTTTCTGGCATAAAAATGTGTGTATTTGTCCCGCTGAAAAATAAAACTATCCCAGGGTTAGGTTCCTATAACTTTATAACTGGCTTTTGCTCCTTTCATTTTCCTGATCATGAAAAACCCCTGACATGATGCTGCCACCACAGTACTTAAAAATACCCTAGGAAACTATTTTCCACCTTCTCTTCCCTGCTTAGTCCTTCACCCCTTCCCGTCCCTCCTCCCTCTCTGCAGCAGTGGAGGCTGCTGGGGGGAGGACGGCTCATATACATGTCTGGAAGTGAGCAAATGGAATGGTTTCGATGTGTTTGATGTATTTGATACAATTTCACTAATTCTGCTCCAGCCATTACCACGAGTCCGTCCTCCACAATTAAGGTGCCACCAACCTCCTGTGGTCTGCAGACGGCGTTGTCAACCACTTTAAAAAGAAGACTGACAACATCCAATCCTCATTCACTCAGCCTATTAAGTCCACTGGTCCCACTTACACAGAACTACCCTACGCCTTGACCTCTTTCTCCCCTCTCTCTCCAGATGACATCCTGCGACTAGTGAGGTCTGGCTGCCCAACAACCTGCCCGCTCAACCCCATCCCCTCTTCCCTTCTCCAGACTATCTCTGGAGACCTTCTCCCATTCCTCACTTCCCTCATCAACTCATCCCTGACCACTGGCTGCATACCCTCTGATTTCAAAATGGGCTGAGTAGCTCCCCTCCTCAAGAAACCAACACTCGACCCCTCTGATGTCAAAAATGATATCCCTTATTTTTTTTATTTCCAAAAATCTGTGCGTGCTCTCTCTAATCAACTCCCTCGCTGTCTCTCTCAGGACGATCTTCTTGACCCTAACCAGTCAGGCTTCAAGACGTGTCACTCAACCGAGACTGCTCTCCTCTGCTCTTCGACACCGTGAACCATCAGATCCTCCTTTCCACCATCTCAGGGCTGGGCGTCTCAGACTCTGCACACTCTTTGATTGCATCCTACCTGGCAGGCTGCTCCTACCAGGTGACGTGGAGAGAATCTCTGTCTTCACTATGTACACTCACGATTGGTGTCCCCCAGGACTCGGTTCTAGGCCCTCTCTTCTTCTCTCTATACACCAAGTCACTCGGTTCTGTCATATCTTCACATGGTTTCTCCTATCATGCTATGCGGTTTTCTCCTTCTACCCTTCTGACACCCAGGTGGCAGCACGCTTCTCTGCGTGCCTGGCAGATATCTCAACTTGGAAGTCGGCCCACCACCTCAAGCTCAACCTCGACAAGACGAAGCTGCTCTTCCTCCTGAGGAAGACCTGCCCTCTCCAAGACCTCTCGATCATGGTTGACAACTCCACGGTACCTTGGCCTGACCCTGGACAACACCCTGTCATTCTCTTGAAACATCAAAGCAGTAATTCGGCTCCTGCAGGTTCATGCTGTACTACATCACACAGGAAACGGTTCAGCTCCTAATCAGGCACTTTTCATCTCCCGTCTGGACTACTGCAACTCATTGTTGGCTGGGCTCCCTGCTCCCTGCTGCAACTTATCCAGAACGCTGCAGCCCGCCTGGTGTTCACCCTTCCCAATTTCTCCCATATCAGCCAGCGCCTCGGCACACTCCAATGGCTTCCAGTGAAGCTCACATCCACTACAAGACCATGGTACTTGAGAGGAAATGCCCCTCCTTACCTTCAGGCTCTGCTCAAACCCTACACGCCAACCCAAGTACTCTGTTTTGGCACCTTCCGTCTCTTGGGCCTCCTCCCTCTATGGGAGGGCAGCATGAATCTGCAGGTAGCTAACCAACTAGATTCAATGTTAGTTAGCTAGTTAACATTAGGGTAAAACTAGCAATGCAAATGGCTCTGAGATACAATAAAACAGACTGACAAAATTAGAAATGTATAATATCTGAAAATGTTGTTAACTAGGATCTCTGACCTGCATACATGGATGAATGCTTCTCCCTCTCTGTCTCAGATGCCATGGCCCATAGTTTTAAGATGTAATCCGGGACAGGTGTTTTATACAGCCTTCTGTGTGTTCTCTTTTCGACTCCCTCCGCATACTTGCAATCAAGCGCCAGAATTTTCTCCATCTCCTTAGCTATCATACTCTGCTCCTCCGAGCATTCCACTAATTTCAAAACTCTGTTCTCCAGAAAGTGGAGAGCAAATCTTTTGCAGTTATTTGGGATATCCTTCAAAAAAGCTGCATTTGAAAGGATTAGCTACACATACTGAGAAACCCTTTGTTATAGATAGAAGAGTGCTATATGGCAAACCAATCTGAACTCATCTCTTGGCATGTCCAGCCCACCCATTATCCCAGCCAATCATGTTTAGTGGGAAGGATCCTGTCTTTTTCCGTTTATAAACCAACTAGGCTCCTAATAAACCATTGTATTTGTATTTACAGATGGCATACACATTTCTTATTAAGGCACATGAAAGTTCACATAATCCAGAAGGCATTTCTGCCAAAAAACGCATTTCGGTAAAAAAATAAATGTTTACGTTCATATTTCTTTCCTGAGAAGTAATGTGACAAATGCCTGCTTCCTGAAACAAGTCACATATGTGGTTGTCCCACCTAGCTATCTTAAGATGAATTGGAAAGAAAAGTTTTGAATGTAAAGAGGTGGTTTTTTTCCACTTAGTAGTTAGGACTAACGCAATTCTAAGAGATTGAACTGACGCATTTGGGAGGTACTTGTTCTAATTGAGTTGAAACATGATTACCTCAATTTTTTGTCAATCTGACGTAATCATTTCTAATGATTTTTTTCTCAATTCAATAGTTTTGAAATAACACTATTAAATTAAGTGTGTGTGTGTGTGTGTGTGTGTCAAATTGCCATATATGCTGGTTCACAATATTGAAACATCATAAACGAATTGGATATGACAGAAAATTGCATATAAACTCTAAGTTTAACACAGTACTGATGCTGTTCAACTATTTGGCATGATAATCCATTAAACTCAACATGGCTCCCATTGGGCTATAGTAAATGTACGGTTTATGGTGCGGGTCAGCGTAGCCTTGCCTCTTGTCAGCATTGCCACAGTGTTATGCTAACCTGGCTAGCCAAGCGTAGTAGTATGTGAGCCGGTCATTCTGACCGTTGATATTTCAATTGTATAAATATACAATAATAACCAATAAATTGCTAAATTAACGCATTTAATTTGATGAAATAGGTCATAAGAAACCTCAGCACACTAAATTCAAACTGTAATCAGTCAGAAAATGTATTGATTAATCCAGAAGTGCATGGACTGTAAATACTAAAATAAATGATACTGTATTTTCTGAATGTAAGAGAACAGTTTCCTGCTCAGCTGGCCCATCCAAACTACACCTAAAATATATTCAAACTAATTCCAAACATATAATAATAATAGATGTGGCCTAAAGACAACATTAAATTGACAATAGTCTGATGGGTGACAATATTATAAATGGTTAAATAGAGAATAAATAGAGAAGAGACTGATGACCTGCACAGCATACTGTACACTGGCAGCATGCATTGATAAAGAAGCAAGGAGCTTACCAAATAGCACTTCTTCCATATAATCCTACAGAAGTCCATACAGGCCAGACGTACTGAATTATAAATCCTATCAGAAAGAGGAGATTCCAAGGTTTGTAATGAACCTATTTCTGCTAAATAACTGTACAAATTGAGAGGATGGTCTCTGTTTCAAAATATAACTTTTTCCTAGAATAACCATGGTTCCATGCATTCCTCTTGTGAGTAGGATACTTTCAATTTGGGATATTCCATTATATTTTTACTGTAAAATATATGTGTGTTGACTGTGTTAGGGCAAAGCCTGTGATGTCTGCTAAACAAACCATTTGATTTCATTGGCAAGACACAAGCCATAGCCTTGTCTACTGAGCACAGATAAACACAACTTAAAACAAGCCATAGCCTTGTCTACTGAGCACAGATAAACACAACTTAAAACAAGCCATAGCCTTGTCTACTGAGCACAGATAAACACAACTTAAAACAAGCCATAGCCTTGTCTACTGAGCACAGATAAACACAACTTAAAACAAGCCATAGCCTTGTCTACTGAGCACAGATAAACACAACTTAACACAAGCCATAGCCTTGTCTACTGAGCACAGATAAACACAACTTAAAACAAGCCATAGCCTTGTCTACTGAGCACAGATAAACACAACTTAAAACATGCTGTTCTTTTGAAATACATTTCCTTGTATTATGTTTTTTATGACCTTCCTAAATTAAACACTAATGGATTGATTTGTGATTCTGTATATTAACTCTAGAAAGGCAGAGAGCACCATAATGACTCAAAACTAATTTAAATGTTTAATTGCTCTGCTATTTTTAAAGTCTTCCTTGACTTTTCCTAAACAAGTCAACTTAACACACTGTGGTTGTTAGCAGAAAACACACTGTGGTTGTTAGAATATCACAAACAGAACTAGAGTTCAGTGAGTGCATGTCATTTTTTGTATGGTTACCCCCAGCCTGCTCAGCTCCTCCTCCAATAGTTGAATATGCCATGCCCGGTTGATAATCACACAATAATTCCCTCAAAACTGAACCTAAACTAAACTAAAAGAAACCTCCCCTTTTCAGGACCCTGTCTTTCAAAGATAATTCGTAAAAATCCAAATAACTTCACAGATCTTTATTGTAAAGGTTTTAAACACTGTTTCGATGCCTGTTCAATGAACCATAAACAATTAATGAACATGCACCTGTGGAACGGTCGTTAGTCACTAAACAGCTTACAGACAGTAGGCAATTAAGGTCACAGTTATGAAAACTTAGGACACTAAAAAGGCCTTTCTACTTACTCTGAAAAACACTAAAAGAAGGATGCACAGGGTCCCTGCTCATCTGCGTGAACGTGCCTTGGTCATGCAGCAAGGAGGCATGAGGACTGCAGATGTGGCCAGGGCAATAAATTGCAATGTACGTACCGTGAGACGCCTAAGACAGCACTACAGGGAGACAGGACAGACAGCTGATCGTCCTCGCAGTGGCAGACCATGTGTAACACCTGCACAGGATCGGTACATCCGAACATCACACCTACGGAACAGGTACAGGATGGCAACAACAACTGCCCGAGTTACACCAGGAATGCACAATCCCTCCATCAGTTCTCAGACTGGACTGAGGGCATGTAGACCTGTCGTAAGTCAGGTCCTCATCAAACATCACAGGGAACAATGTCACCTATGGGCTCAAACCCACCATCGCTGGACCAGACAGAACTGGCAAAAAAGTGCTCTTCACTGACGAGTCGCAGTTTTGTCTCACCAGGGGTGATGGTCAGAGTCGCAATTATCGTCGAAGGAATGAGCGTTACACCGAGGCCTGTACTCTGGAGCGGGATCGATTTGGAGGTGGAGGGTCCGTCATGGTCTGGGGCGGTGTGTCACAGCATCATCGGACTGAGCTAACAACACAGACATAACAACAGATGAAATAAATAAAGTATAGTACGATGGGCGAGAAAAGGTAAGAATGGGTGAGTTGATGAGTGAGGGTAAGCAATGCATAATTACCATAAATATGAATAAAGAACAGGGCCATTCTATTGTATTCATCTATTCAAATTCATAATCTGCAAACGGTGTACCCTATATCGGTTCACCAAATCCAAGCAGTTTCATTAGTCTACTGTAGACCTACTTGGAGTAGGCTACATAATGAGAGTATAATTTACAATAGCAAGACCACGTCGGATGGATGCACATGCTGTGCTACAAGATCTGAATGAAAAGGACTCAGACGGCTGTGAAGAACTGGATCATGACATCACTGATGATTATTATTCATGCTGAACAGGTTTCCATATCTGGGAAAAGGTCCATATCATACAGCGAGTGTCACATAATGTTTCAGATCAGGTGGCTGTACTAGTTGAAAGGAGGAACTCGATGCTGGCCTGTTGCTGTGTCCTATAACATGCTGTCCTTGGCTGCTACCAACGTGTTGTTCAAACACCATGAGCAGGATAGACTTCATCATGAGGCACACGGGCTAAGTGAGAGACATGAGGGCCAAGGCAGCAGCAAGATTCCACTCGAGCCATTGCGCAAACTGCAAGGTGGGCATAAAGCGGTCGCTTATGACTGGAGCCAGCCCCTTCTGCCCACCTTGCAGTTTACAAAAATAGGGCACGTGAAAAGGCGCCCTGACCTCCAGGGGGGCCCCGTTGATTTTGTTAGTCACTCTCACTCAGATATCATATTAAAATGACACAAGGCATGGCAAAATGTGTAGAATTTGGGGAAATTAGCTTTGAAACTGCAAAGATTTCTCTTCACCAAACGGGAAAAATTGTTAGAATTGCAGGGAATGAGCTGTGAAACTACAAAATTGTTCACCTCTACCCAATGGCAAAATGAGTAGAATTGCATTTTATTTGTTATCAAATTACGAAATGTACTCTCCACCCCAAGGCAAAATGTGTAGAATTGCAGGAAATAAAATATATGTCTGCCGTCGAGCAAAATGTTTTGCCGCGAGGAAGGGGGTCCTCCCAAACACATCGTGTTTAGGTCCACAGAAAGGCTATATTGGGTTGTGGGCTGTGGCCCCTATGGGCAGAAGCACTCGGAACAGAACCAGGGACACTTATTTCAGCAGCAAGCACTTGTTTGTGGAAAGTGTTGCAATCAAGTGAAAGATTTGTGGTGACTGTTAGGACAAGGGATAAAAGCTAAATGTTTCTGACCGGCTCAAGTATGTAGCAAATTTGAAATAGTGTTTTTTACATTGGATAAAAGCTAGAAAATGGTATATCAGACACTACAGTTGAGGAACAATGGGGAAGTAATTCTGCTTTGAAAGTTGATCAACTTGTAAACTTGTTTTTTTTAGCAGTGGTGGAAAAAGTATCCAATTGTCATACTTTTGTAAAAGAAAATATACCTTTTTAAAAAAAGGACTCAGGTAAAAGTCACCCAGTAAAATCTTACTTGAGTAGAAGTCTAAAACTATTTGGTTTTAAATATACTTAAGTATCAAAAGTTAAAGTATAAATAATTTCAAATTCCTGTTATTAAGCAAACCAGCCGGCACCATTTTCTTGTTTTTTATTATTAACAGATAGCCAGGAGTACGCTCCAACACTCAGACATCATGTACATGTTAGTGAGTCATGTTAGTGAGTCCGCCAGATCAGAGGCAGTAGTGATGACCGGGGATGTTCAGTTGATAAGTGTGAATTTGACCATTTACCTGTCCTGCTAAGCATTCAAAATGTAACGAGTACATTTGGGTGTCAGGGAAAATCTACGGAGTAAAAAGTAAATCATTTTCTTTAGGAATTTAGTAAAGTAAAAGTTGTCAAAAATATAAAAAGTAAAGTACAGATAACCAAAAAAATTAATTAAATAGTACTTTGAAGTATTTTTATTAAGTACTTTACACCCTTGCTTTTGAGAAAATACCCTTTGAATGTTTTGGTACTGCTACCAGAGAGCACTTCTTTGACTACACCCATTCAGCATCATTCACGCCCTCTTAAAGCTTTAGCCCCACCAATCTCTTTAAGGGTTGATCCAAGCGTTCTGTCCTAACAACAGCAGTCAAGCCCCCAAGCTAACTTGCTAGTTACTTCCAGACACAAATGAGAGAACAGCTCACTGAACATTACTCGCCCTACCAGAGCTGGTTAGGCTGTTATGTTATCCAGAGCGTTGGTGACTGCAACTGTGCTGTCAGATTGTCCGTTCCTAAATTCAGAGTGTTTCGCTCTCGGAGCGTTAAGAGCACACACTGGACTCTCTGGCCGATGAGTGGGGTTAATCCAAACTTTCTGACCTCACAACGGCAGACAAGCACCCAAGCTAACTGGCTAACATTGGCTAGCTTGCTAGCTACTTCCAGACACATAATGAGAGAACACCCCACTCTGACCATTTTACTCGCCCTAGCAGAGCTGGTTAGGCTGTTTTTATGTTATCCAGAGTGTTGGTGACTAACTTTGCTGCTGGCAACAATTTAATTACGCTTTTTTTGCCAACGTTTACTGACTCGCCATATTCAACTGGTGTTGAGCGTTCGTAAATTCATCAGTTATTCTGCGCTCTGCTCTGAAATCGGAGTAGATGGCCAGACTAAATGTACGAACGCACCCGAAATGGTTACTTGCATAGTGGAGTCTTTTGTTAAGACATGTGGCTAGCTAGCTAGGTAAAACATTTACCATAATCCCAAACTCATGACGTTACTACCCTGCATGAATCTGCAGGTAGCTAACCAACCAGGTTCAATGTTAGCTAGCTAACATTAGACTATAACTAGCCAAACAAATGGCTCTGAGATACGAATAATAAGACCATACACGTAACGTTAGCTAGCAAGCCAGCCATCTAACGTTAGCTAACAGTACACTTTAACTTGAAATGGAAATTACTTTGTCAAAATCAGAAACGTGTAATATCTGAAAATCTAGATGATTTTACCTGTATGCATCATGGTTGGATGCTTCTCCCTGTCAAGGATGCCATGGCTGTCATTAATTTGAAAATTGAATACGGAGACAGGTGTTTTCTTCATCTCCTTAGCTATCATACACTAATTCCACTGATTTCAAAACTCGGTCCTCCAGAAAGTGGAGAGCAACGCTTATGCAGTTCCATTAAGCAATATAGATATTTTTTAAATGCGTTAGACAGGATTACCTACACATACTAACCAGCTTAAATAGACCAAACTCATCTCTCGGCATGTCCAGTCCACTTATTATCTCAGCAAATCATGGCTAGCAGGAAGGCTGCTGACTTTCTGTGGCTAAACCAACTAGGCTTGTAATTTAACCATATTATTCGTATTTAAGTTCACATGTTCCAGAAGGCATTTCTGCCAAAAAAAACATTTAAAAAAATGTAACACTTGGTTCAAATGGCTCTCGTGTGAAGTAGTGACCCGCGTAGTTTCCTGAAACGGGTCACAAAGGAGATCCAACTGTTGCATGATGATGCACACCATACTTGTCACTATGATGAGACCAGTTTTTCTAATCAGGTCATATGGTTTTGTCACGTCTACTCCCGCTCCTTCCCTCCAGTGTTTGATGTCACCGGTATACTAACCACCAGTCCTGGGATCCATCATTACGCACACCTGGCATCAATCATTTTCGCGCACCTGCACTTCATCATCAGGCACACCTGGACTCCATTACCTCACTTATTACCTCCTGTATACCTGGCACTCCCTTAGGTTCTAAGCAGTAAAACTGAATATCTTCCAGACGGTTGACGAGCAGGGATGCCTTCTACATCAAAAAAAAAATGAGATGGGAGGGATCCGTTAAATCGTTTTTACAAAACATATCGTTATGAATGCAACTTCATAGAAAATGTTTTTTTTTTTTTTTTCGTGTACAGTGCCATTAAATTCTTGACATAATTCTCAGAATTGTAAACCTGAAACGTATCAATAGATTATGAAGAGAACATGCTTGTCATTCTCCTACTGGAGAACTTATTTGTATTGCTTTTAATCTTTTTAAATGAATTTATCTTATTAACACTTTGTTCTAGCTAGCTATTTGTGTAGGTAGCTATCAAGTAAACGCAATGATATGACCAGCTGGCACAACTGGGGACGGCTATGGAAGAGGTCCGTCGCAGTGTGCAACGTCTCGAACATGCCCGGGAGGCGTTGTCGTCAACTAGCGGAGGATGTTCTAAAAACCAGTTGACCCAGCCAGCCAGCAGAGCAGCCCATTCAGCAACCCGCTCAGGTCAGCGATGCCGGTTTATCCCTACCGGTTAAATATGACGGCATCTAAATGCTGTGACTTCCTACTTCAGTACTCCCTCTACTTTACACACCAGATGGGAGCTCCCACCACCGAGAAGTCCAAGGTTTCCACTTTTATTTCTCTGCTGACTGGGTGGGCATTGGAATGTGCCAGGGCCATTTGGGAGAGAGGAGAGGAGGAGATTCATGGTTCATGGCTCTGTTCAAGTGCATCTTCGATCATCCCCCGGAGGGCAGAGAGGTTACGGTTAGCGGTTACACGCTCACCTTCCAGACAGTAGTAGAATCCAGCGAATGGAATGAGCCGGCGCTTCGTTTGCTATTCAGAAGGGGTTTGTGCGAGCAGGTCCAGACGGACCTGGCCTGTCGAGATGGCAACCTCTCCTTGGATGCACTCATTGCGATGGCCATCTGTATGGGAGCGTCAGTACTCTCATCGCTTCTCTCCCTCCCTCAGTGACCACTCTGTATTAGTGCCTGAACCCATGGAGGTAGGGGTCACATGCCTCCCCGCAGTGGAGCGATGCAGAGAGAGACAGTCTGTATTGTGATCAAGGAGGGCACCAGCTCCAGCAGTGTCGAGCACTTCCCAATCCGGGATCCACACAAGGAGAGGGACAGTCACATGATATTCCACCTCTTGGGGCAGGAGTGAGTATTCCGTCTTCATAAGTTTCTGCTAAGGTCTTTTTGATGTTTATCACACTAGTTCACTGTCCCTCATGTACTGTGTTTACAGCGTTAGTGAATTCCAGTGAAGTGGGGAACTTTATTGACCAGACCCTTGCCTCCTCTCTTAACATCATCTCATACCCGCTCTCCTTTCCCGGTTCAAGCACTCGATAATTGACCATTAGGATCCGGATCCATCACACACATCACCCAACCCCTCACCCTCACCCTGGAGTCCATTCATCAGGAGAACATCCCCTTATTCATCACCAGTGCACCAGTTCACAAGATCATCCTCTGCCTCTCTTGGCTTCAACACCATAACCCCACCATATCATGGTCGAGGATGAGAATCACAGACTGGTCACCTGAATGCCAGAGGACTTGATTCCTCATTTTGTCCTATCTCCGCAGGAGTCCTCTTCCCTTTTGGTAGGCCGTCAATGTAAATAAGAATTTGTTCTTAACTGACTTGCCTGACTTGGTTCCACATCGGTTGCCCTTCAGCCCAACATCCCAGAGGTTTTACCAGGACCTGCGGGAGGCATTCTCCAAGACCTGCGCCACCTGTCTTCTTCCTCATCGCCCCTGGGACTGTGCCATCAACCTGCTGGCATCTACCCTCTGCCGGTGGCTGAGACCAAGGTCATGGTGGATTACATCCAAGAGGGATGACCAATAAGGATGGACTGTTACATCCATGTACAGATTACAGAGGACTCAATGAAATCACCATGATGTACAGATTACAGAGGACTCAATGAAATCACCACGTAGTCCCGTTGCTGCCAGCAGCCATAGAACAGCTCCACGGGGTTCTTTACCAAACTGGACCTGCGGAGTGCATACAATCTCATCTGCATCTGGCAGGGGGGTGAATGGAAGACTGCGTTTAGCACGATGTCGCTACGAATACTTGGTGATGCCATTTTGTTTAGCCAATGCTCCTTCAGTGTTCCAGGCATTCGTTATCGAAGTGTTCATGGACATGCTCGGATGCCAGGTGGTCTTGTATATCGATGACATCCTGGTCTACTCGGCTACCCTGGAGGATCACATCACTCACATTCGAGCAGTCCTAGAACACCTCCTGGCTAACCACCTCTTCGTCAAGGCTGAGAAGTGCCAAATTCATCAGAAGGCGGTCTCCTTCTCAAGCTACCAAATCAGCCAATGGGGATTGAGGATGGATGACAAGAAGGTAGATGCGGTCAGGTCTTGTCCAATCCCAACCACCATAAAAGGGTAAAAATGTTTTTTAGGTTTGCAAACTTCTATCGCCGTTTCATCAGGAACTACAGCTCCGTCGCCGCTCCTCTCACCTCACTCCTTAACCTTTTAAGGTATAGGGGGCAGAATTTTCACTTTTGGATAAATAGCGTGCCCAATTCCAACTTCCTGCTACTCATGCCAGGAATATAAGATATGCATATTATTAGTAGATGTGGATAGTAAACACTCTGAAGTTTCTATAACTGTTTGATTCATGTCTGTGAGTATAACAAAACTTATGTAGCAGGAAATGTAGCACTGCTCCCTCTGTTGTCTTTGCCAAGGGATATTTGATAGGAACCATTTTTCAGTTCCTACCACTTCCACTGGATGTCACCAGTCTTTGGCATTTGGTTGAGGTTATTCATTTGTGCAACGAAGAAGAAGCACATCCTGGAACAATGTTACACTATTGAGAGTTGTGCAAGACGTAAAAAGGAGCATGGTTTGTTTACTTGCTGTATTGAATACAGATTGCCCCGTCTACAATTTGATCGATTATTAACGTTTAAAAATACCTGAAGTTATATTACAAATGTAGTTTGAAATATTTTGGCAAAGTTTATAGGCAACTTTTGAAATGTTTTGTAGTGACGTTGTGTTTTTGTAAGCTGTTTTTTTCTGGATCAAATGAGCTTTATAAATGGACATTTTGGGTATATATGGATGGAATTCATCGGAAAAAAAGGACCAATTGTGATGTTTATGGGACATATTGGAGTGCCAACAAAAGAAGATCATCAAAGGTAATGTATGTTTTATATTTTATTTCAGCGTTTTGTGTAGTGCCTGCAGGTTTGAAATATGCTACCCTCTTTATTTACATTGTGCTATCATCAGATAATAGCTTCTTAATGCTTTCACCGAAAGCTTTTTAAAATCTGACATTTTGGCTGGATTCACAACGAGTGTAGCTTCAATTGAGTATCTTACATGTGTGATATAATGAATTTTTGATTTTATATCATTATTTGAATTTGCCGTGCTGCATTTTCCTTGTTTTTTTTTTCAAGTGGGACGCAAGCGTCCCCTATACCATAAGAAGTGTGGTCCACGTAGGTTGGTGGTGATGAGGCCTTCTGTCTACTCAAGGGACATTTCACGTCCATTCCATTGCTCAAACACCCAGATCCTTTGTGGTGGAAGTGGATGCTTCAGAGGTGGGTGTGGGGGCAGTTCTGTCTCAACGACAGGCTAATCCACTGAAATAGTATCTGTGTGCATTTGTGACTCACCACCTGGCTTCGGTCTAATGGAGCAAAATTTGAAATGGTGTTTTTTTTTACATTGGATAAAAGTAGAGACCATACACTGCGTTTTTTGAGGAACAATGGGAAAGTTATTCTGCTTTGAATATTGATAACACTGTAAACTCACTTTTGAGAAAATGGCCTTTAAATGTTTTGGTATCTGGTGAAGAGCTATTCTTTGTCTAAACCCATCCAGCATCGTTCACACCCTCTTAAGCATTCACACCCGTTTTAGCCACAGCCATCTCACTTTTCTTTTGGAATGTTCAGAGTGTACACTTGATGCTCTGGCTGATGATTTGTTTACCTATGGATAACATGAAAACAGCCTAACCAGCTCTGCTGGCAACAATTTCGTTACGCTTTTTTGCAGACGTTTACTGACACCGGCCATATTCAACTGGTGTTGTACAATTTAGCTTAAGACAAGTAGCTAGCTAGCTAGGTAAACAAGGAACCAATCTAGGTAAACAACGTGTAAGATCACACATGTCACGTAATGTTAGCCAACCAGCTAACGTTAGCTAGTCAAACAATAATGAACATAGTGCCGAATCATGTTGTTACAACACTGCATGAATATGCTGGGAGTAAACCAACCAGGTTCAATGTTAGCTAGCTAACATTAGGCTCTAACTTGCAAAGAAAACAGCTCTGGGATACGAATAATAACGTGAATAACGGGATCCAGCCAGCTAATGTTATCTAGCTAGCTAACAGTACACTTTAGCTTAAGACATGTAGCTAGCTAGCTAGGTAAACAACATGCAAGATCAAGCAAGATCAAACAAGTCATGTAATGTAACATTAGCTAATGACCCAGCCAGCTAACATTAGCGAGTTAAACAACAATGAACATAGTGCTAAATCATGTCATTACTACACTGCATGAATATGCTGGTGTAACAGTTTAGCTTCCGTCCCTCTCCTCGCCCCGACCCGGGCTCTGCACACATCAACAACGGTCACCCACGAAGCATCGTTACCCATCGCGCCACAAATGCCACGGCCCTTGCAGAGCAAGGGGAACAACCACTTCAGGTCTCAGAGCGAGTAATGTCACCCTATTGAAACGCTATTAGTGCGCACCACTTCTAACTAGCTAGCTATTTTACATCGGTTACACTCACCCCCCTTTTGACCTCCTCCTTTTCTGCAGCAACCAGTGATCCGGGTCACGGCACCAATGTAACAGTATAGCTTCCGTCCCTCTCCTCGCCCCGACTCAGAGCGAGTGACGTCACCCGATTGAAACGCTAGTAGCGCGCTCCACCGCCAACTAGCTAGCCATTTCAGATCGGTTACACTGGCAGCTAAACAACCAGGTCCAATGTTAGCTAGCTAACACCAGGTGCTAGGGAGCCAGCCAGCTAATGTTAGCTAGCAACCTACCACTTTCTGTCAAAATTAGAAACGTGTAATATCTGAAAATGTAGCTAGCTAATGCTAGACTATCTTACCAGCTGTCACGTTCGTTGAAAGATGGATTGGACCAAGGTGCAGCGTGGTAGGCGTACATTTATCTTTTATTTAAATGACATCCGAAAAAACAACAAACTACAAAAAATGAACGTAAAGCTACATGCAGTGCAGAAAGCAACTACACACAAACATAGTTAAGATCCCACAAACTAAAGGTGGAAAAAGGCTGCCTAAGTATGATGCCCAATCAGAGACAACGATAGACTCTGATTGGGAACCATACCCGGCCAACAAAGAAATATAGAAACTAGAATGCCCACCCAAATCACACCCTGACCTAACCAAATAGAGACATAAAAAAGCTCTCTAAGGTCAGGGTGTGACACCTGCATACATCATCATGCATGATGTACGCTTCTCCCTGTCATGGATGCCATGCCACGGTTGCCCTTAGTTTGAAGAGACAGGTCTTTTCTGCATCTCTTTAGCTATCATACTCTAATTCCACTGATTTCAAAACTTGATACTTCAGAAAGTGGAGAGCAACACTGATGCAGCTTCACTACACAATTTTCTTTTTTAAAGCGATATTCGACAGGATTACCAACAAAGACTGACCAGCTCAAATAGACAGAAGCATTCTATGTGGCAGACCAATCTGATCTCCTCTCTCGGCATGTCCAGCCCACTCCTTATCTCAGCCTATCATGGCTAGTGGGAAGGTTGCTAACTCTAATGTGCCTTAATAACAAACCTGTATGCCATCTGCAAATACGTGTACAATTGTTAAATTACGAGCCTTGTTGTTTAAGGCACAGAAAAAGTTAACATGTTCCAGAAGGCATTTCTGCAAAAAAAAACTATTTTGATCAAATACAAAAAATACGTTAAAATGGCTCTCCTGTGAAGTCGTGACTTGTGACCTAGTTACCTGAAACGGATCACATATTATTCTAAGAAACTGTCCCCTGCAGAAAGGAATTATGACGTCCGTGATCGAAAGCTGCTGGCGGTGAAGTTGGCATTAGAGGAGTGGAGACACTGGCTGGAGGGCGCCAAGGAACCTTTCGTCATCCTCACCGACCATCGGAAACCTAGAGTACATACGGACAGCGAGGAGGCTGAATCCGCGCCAAGCAAGGTGGGCCCTTTTCTTCACAAGGTTCGACATCATGCTGACCTATTGCCAGGTTTTTAAAAAACACCAAGGCCGATGCTTTGTCCCTTCTCTACGATTCAGGAGAGGGTCCTGTCCAGATTGCACCTATAATCCCATCCTCCCAAGTCGTAGCTCCTGTGGTCTGGACGTAGATGTGGACATTCGCCAGGATCTGGAGAGGGAGCCCGCACCCACTAACTTTCCTCCTGAGCGCGTTTACGTTCCCACGGGATAAGGGATCGACTGTTAACCTGGGCACAGACAGCTGTCGTCACTAGACATCCAGGAACTTCTCGCACCATCGCTGAGAAGTACTGGTGGCCCACCTTGGCACAGGACGTCACTCGTTATGTCAACTCCTGTTCCATATGTGCCCAAACCAAATCCCCCCGGGAACACTCCAGTAGGGAAACTCCTTCCCCTTCTATTCTATATTTAGTGATTTTCACATATAGCCTACAGTAACAAACTAATGAAAATGTTATTATGTTCTTTCAAGTATTTACATTTCGTATTCTAATGTCAACTAAACACCTTCATAAACACAACCAAATGACATTGGCATGAAGTGGGGTCCAATGAGGCCAGGCTTTTCCAGTTAACACAAACATTTAACTGGAAAATGTCCTGCTTTTACTGTTAAACCCTATGAGGAATGAGAAATTAAATTACTTATGGACCAACATGGAATAGATGTTGAATTGACTTATGTGCTCAGTGGGACCTCTCCTACATGGGTCTGTTGGTTTGTTCTCAAGAGAATGGAAAGCAATATCCCATTACGGAGTCCTGATCGTTTGTTTAAGATGGAATGGAACCCCAGAGGCAATTTCCGGCATTAAATCGTGTCAATTTCCTAGATAATATAACTTATGTAAGCCCCCCAAAAAATGACCACATAGGAATTACAGCCAATGTCTTAAAATACAAAAAAAAACGTATTAATTTAACCGTTATCTGTGTAAATGTTGATCTTTTCAATAATGTAAGATTTATGACTTATGATTTTTATGATTGAAGATTATTTTCTTACATTTTATTTTGAAGAGGTTTGTATTTTTTGGATTGTGTTTATTTATTAATTCAATTGATTTGTTTCCGATTCCCAGAAGACTGAAATGTGAGGTAATCGTGCAATGTTCCTGTTGGATTCTAGATCCTGGGTCACATTCCAAGTTATGGATCTGGTCGGACTGTGAATCGACAATGAATCAATGGCGGTGGCCCTGAAGGTGAACGTCATTAGACTGCCCGGTCTACGGTCAATGAGAGATCAATAACAGTGATGGATTAACACCCTGAGAGGAGAAATTTCCATTGGATCCAGGTTTACCAGATGCTCCCAGATCATATTCAGTGGAATTGAAAGAGAAAGCTTCTCAATCAGCTTTTCTCCAGTCGTTTAGTCTAAGTTAGATGTTGTGTCACGGTGAAATATGTCCCCTTTAAAAACATCCTTTTAACTGGGGGAAACATTTCATCTGACTTTATAATGTAGCGTGTATATTCTGCACGGGGAGACAGCTTTACAAGCCTATTGTTGCTTTGGAGAGTTTGTGGGGTCTTGAATCAGGTGGACGACAGCAAGGTTTGTGTGTGTGTGTGTGTGTGTGTGTGTGTGTGTGTGTGTGTGTGTGTGTGTGTGTGTGTGTGTGTGTGTGTGTGTGTGTGTGTGTGTGTGTGTGTGTGTGTGTGTGTGTGTGCTGTGCTGTGGGGGGGCATCACTAAGATAGCAGAAGCGGACAGGTTAAATAAAGAGAAAACAATGCATTAAAAATCCATAAATGTATCATTCTTGCGCAATTCCTATCTATAGTGTACACAGAGGTTTTCTTTCGTTATTTTTATCTGGCATTAGTGTGTAGCCTAGGGCCCAACTGTAGCATGTACATTACACAACAAAACGCCAACTGTCCACCGAGGCAAAAGGGACTATGTTGGAGTTCATTCAATAAAAGAAAAGCTGCTAAATGGAGAGTTGAAAATAAAGAGAAGGGAGTCTAATGTTTGGGAAAGATTGGGTTAAATGGTAAAAGAGGATGACAGTTTTAAAAGTGGTATTAGGAGGATTTTTAAAATTGACATTTTACTACATTGTTAGGAGCTAGTAACATAAGCATTTCGCTGCACCCACTGTAACATCTGCTAAACTGTACGCGAACATTAAACTTTGATGTTATGTGTGATGATTGTGAGGGCATGTTCAAAATTGACAGTCACAAGACAGGAACTTCAAAATGGCACGTCAAAGGAGCTGCACTGTTCAGATGGGCTAAATGGAATAATAACTGAAATCTGGACACTGACTGTAGGTCTATAACCTCTCACATAGCCTAATATAATACAGTATTAACCCCTGCATCTTTAACCGTTTCTTGCAGTAAAATGATACACCAAATATACATTTTGACTAGGGAACAGGAGTGGAGAAATATGATTGATTTCTTTCAAAATCTTGAGAAAATGGATATGCTGTTAGGGACCGTCTGTAATTTTGGCAGTGCCATTTTTATTAGCATCATAAAAGCCAATAGTATTTCCACCACATAAAATATGCATCCAAGACAAACGTAAATCTTATCAAAAACATGTTGGGTTGTTTTAACAGCTTTTAATTTCCTTAAAACTGATCAAACATTCCCTTTTTTTTCTTTCGTTATTGCATTTTCTCCCGGTCCCTAAATGTCTTTGCTGCACAAGAGAAGCAGAGATGAAAGGGGAAAGAGAAAACAAACTTTACCAATGTCAACTATATTGAAGAATTCAATTTATCGATTTATGACAATTATTTTGATGAGCAAAAGATTATTTAGTATTCTACGGCAACAAGTAGGCTAATGAAGATAACCTGGATATATCTATTTATAGACAAGTTGACTA
Source organism: Oncorhynchus tshawytscha (assembly GCF_018296145.1). Classification (NCBI taxonomy): domain Eukaryota; kingdom Metazoa; phylum Chordata; class Actinopteri; order Salmoniformes; family Salmonidae; genus Oncorhynchus; species Oncorhynchus tshawytscha. The sequence goes on along the minus strand of NC_056446.1, from coordinate 1,445,039 downwards.
ACAGATATCCTTAGAAACCGAGACATATGTCTACTTATAGACAAGTTGACTAACATATTGTCACGGCTGATAACGTGAACACTACACAAATACAAAAACGTGGCAAAACCGAAACAGTCCTATCTGTTGCAGAGAACACAACGACAGGAAACAATCACCCACCAAGTACCCACAGAATATGGCTGCCTAAATATGGTTCCCAATCAGAGACAACGATAGACAGCTGCCTCTGATTGAGAACCAATCTAGGCAACCATAGACATACAAAATACCTAGAAAGGGCCAGACCAATAAACATACAAAAAACCCTAGACAAGCTAAAACACATACATCACCCATGTCACATCCTGGCCTAACCAAAATAATAAAAAAAACAAAGATAACTAGGGCCAGGGCGTGACACATATACTGTATCTTTAGAAACCGAGACATACTGTATATCTATTTATAGACTCAGATATCCTTCCAAAATGTTGGGCATAAGAACCCGAAACATAGGCCTATCTACAAACCGTTCCGCTGTATCTGACTGTACAGCGTATTTTCTATATTTTTGGGTTAGGGTCAGGTGCTGGTCTCAGATTTAAACTTGATCACATATAGTTGGGCAGTTGCGGATGGGTTATTAGCAATTGACGGTAGGTGTGGGTGAACAAATAGCTGACCCACGCATCACTATTACATGCACACACACACACCTCTGACTACAATACTTCAACATGCTCTCTGACCACCGGCCTGGTTTCTCACCAAGTGTATTCCTCCAAAATAAACTTGGTTTGATGGGAAACAAGCATCCCAAAATAAACTAGATGGGAAACAAGCATCCCAAAATAAACTAGATGGGAAACAAGCATCCCAAAATAAACTAGATGGGAAACAAGCATCCCAAAATAAACTAGATGGGAAACAAGCATCCCAAAATAAACTAGATGGGAAACAAGCATCCCAAAATAAACTAGATGGGAAACAAGCATCCCAAAATAAACTAGATGGGAAACAAGCATCCCAAAATAAACTTGATTTGATGGGAAACAAGCATCCCAAAATAAACTAGATGGGAAACAAGCATCCCAAAATAAACTAGATGGGAAACAAGCATCCCAAAATAAACTAGATGGGAAACAAGCATCCCAAAATAAACTAGATGGGAAAAAGCATCCCAAAATAAACAAGCATCCCAAAATAAAAACAAGCATCCCAAAATAAACTAGATGGGAAACAAGCATCCCAAAATAAACTAGATGGGAAACAAGCATCCCAAAATAAACTAGATGGGAAACAAGCATCCCAATATAAACTAGATGGGAAACAAGCATCCCAAAATAAACTTGATTTGATGGGAAACAAGCATCCCAAAATAAACTAGATGGTAAAGCAACATTTTTCTAGATCAATGATATCTATCATATCAGTCTCTCCACAAACACTGAATTATTACATTGAATTACTGAGGAAAGACTGAATCATACAATAATATACTGTATTTGCAGGTCTTTAAAATCCTGACAGCTTTGTTACTCTCTTGTTACTCATAGAGCTCTGGTCAAAAGTAGTGCACTATATAGAGAACAGTAGCCATTTGGGACGCAGTCCATGTGAAGACATATCTAGCAACGAATCAAGCCAAAAAACTGCTTTCCCCATGAATCACTGTTTTGTAATCACATCCTGGTGGGTTTGGAACCTGTGACTGTGAACTCCTCTGACATGTATGCAATGTTTTTGCCAAACTCATCCTCCAAACTGGATTCCTAGGAAGTTGGTAGTTGAAATAAGATTTCAACAATAAAATAATGCCAAAAGTACAAACGCTCTATAAATATATATTTAACAAAAACGGCATGAGACCAGGTTGCTTACTAACCTACATTCTTAAAGGAAAGGTTAGATGATAAATATTCACCAAATCTAACAACGTAGATTGATTATAAATGTATTCCTTCTAAATAGTCTTAATGCAAAAGTATATATTATACACTACTTTTGTCGCAAATTGAACAATATTGATCAAAAGCTCATATACCAACAATACAATGCAGCTCTGAGGTAAATAAAGGAACAGCCTGCTCGTGGCTTCGGTGATAGGCCATGAAAAACTAACTGATCTAGCATGGTGTTTGAAGATGGAATAAGTTAGCTAGCAAGCAATCTACAACAACTCCATCAACACTGCACGCTTTGCAGAAAGGAATGGTTAAATACCAAACGTATTAATGTCATTGTTTATTTCAAGTTATGTCTTTATTTTTGCTCAACTGCTTGATCGAAAATTGGCCGATGTAACTGGTAGCCAACGTTAGTAACGTTAGCACTCAGTTTAGCATGTGACTAGCTATAGCTACCATCGGCTAACAACAGAGTTATAACGAGTTTGGTTATAGATGTTCAATGTCTACCATGATGGTAAGGTTTAACTTGGTTTGTGTAAAAGTATGAGAAATGCTGACGTGCCGAACTGCTAATAAGTGATCGTTTCAAGGCTGCTAGTGGTTAGCTAGTAGGTGTAAGCCAGCAGGGGTGGAGAAGGGGCTATGCTAAAAGCCCAAGTGATGACACATGTTTTTGCTTATACAGAAAAAATAAATCACAGGATTTGGTAAGATGATAAGTTGGCCTTATTCAGAGTGCCAAAATATTTATTCTAAAACAATTGGAACTCGGTATGATGTGGGTCTTTACAGTCTTATGTGGACAGTGGCCTCAACCCTGCTGTGTATTCACTTGTGTTCTTCTCATGAAGTCACTTTTCAGAACACTTTCCCGACATGACTTCGGTCAAATTCTGATACAATGTGATGTGATACAATGTTTTTTTTTTACATTGGATAAAAGTAGAGACTCAGACCTACAAAATGGTATATCATACACAGCATTTGAGGAAACAATGACAAAGTAATTCTGCTTTGAAAGTTGATCAACTTGTAAACTCACTTGAGAAAACTGTCTTTCAGTGTTTTTGTACTACTATTGGAGACTTTCTTTGTCTACACCCATTCAGCATTGTTCACACCCTCTTACGCCTTAGCCCCACCCATCTCTTTAAGGGTTGAACCGAGCGTTCTGCAAGCTACTTCCAGACATGTAAGAGAGCGAGAACAGCTCACTGAACATTACTCGCCCTAGCAGAGCTGGTTAGGCTGTTATGTTATCCAGAGCATTGGTGACTGCAACTCTGCTGTCAGATTGTCCATTTTTAAATTCAGAGCGTTTTGCGTTCAGAGTGCACACTGGACGTTCTGGCCAATAAGCAGGCTTGTTCCGAAAGCTCTGACCTCACAACGACAGTCAAGGACCCAAGCTAACATTGGCTAGCTACTTCCAGACTCATAATGAGAGAACATCCCACTCTGACCATTTTACTCCGACTAGCAGAGCTGGTTAGGCAGTGTTCATGTTGCCCAGAGCGTTGCTGTCTGTAACTGTGCTGCTGGAAACAATTGACTTATGCTTTGTTGCTGACGTTTACTGAAACCGGACGTTTACTGACACCAGACATAATTTAAGGATGCTCCCTCTAACTCTCTCTCTCTCTTTTCACTCTTCTCACAGAGGACCTGAGCCCTAGGACCATGCCTCAGGACTACCTGGCCTGATGACTCCTTGCTGTCCCCAGTCCACCTGCTGCTGCTCCAGTTTCAACTGTTCTGACCACGGCTATGGAACCCTGACCTGTTTACCGGATATGCTACCTTGTCCCGGACCTGCTGTTTTCGACTCTCTCTCTACCATACCTGCTGTCTCTAACTCTGAATTATCAGCTATGAAAGCCAACTGACATTTACTCCTGAGGTGCTGACCTGTTGCACCCTCTACAACCACTGTGATTATTATTATCTGACCATGCTGGTCATCAATGAACGTTTGAACATTTTGGCCATGTTCTGTTATAATTTCCACCCGGCACAGCCAGAAGAGGACTGGCCACCCCTCATAGACTGGTTCCTCTCTGGGTTTCTTCCTAGGTTTTGGCCTTTCTAGGGAGTTTGTCCAAGCCACTGTGCTTCTACATCTGCATTGCTTTCTGTTTGGGGTTTTAGGCTGGGTTTCTGTGTAGCACTTTGTGACTTCGGCTGATGTAAAAAGGGCTTTATAAATACATTTGATTGATTGATATTCAACGGGTGTTGAGTGTTCAAAAAATAATCAGTTATTCTGCACTCTGGCACACTAAGATGAGAGTGGTTTGTTAAGAAATGTAGCAAGATAGCTAGCTAGGTAAACAATGAATCAATGAACACATGACGTAACGTTAGTTAGCAAGCCAGCCAGCTAACGTTAGCTTGATAACTAACAGTACACTAACTTGAAATGAAAATACTTGGTCAAAATCTTTTGTTAAGACATGTAGTTAGCTAGCTAGCTAAGCAATGGACCATAATCACAACTCATGACGTTACTACCCTGCATGAATCTGCAGGTAGCTAACCAACCAGGTGCTATGTCTATAACTAGTCAAGCAAATGTGTCTGAGATACGAAGAATAAGATCATGTACATAATGTTAGCTAGCAACCCAGCCAGCTAATGTTAGCTAGCTAACAGTACACTTGAAATTAAACCCCTTTCTGTTAAAATTAGAAATGTGTAATATCTGAAAATGTAACTAGCTAGACTATCTTACCAGCACACATCATGGTTCGATGCGCCTCCTGTCTGATGCCATGCATGGTTTTCCTTAGTTTGATGATGTAATCCAGGTTGCTCTCTTCTTCTGTGGCTAAACCAACTAGGCTCGTAATTTAACAATTGTAGTTGTATTTACAGATGGCATACAAGTTTGATATTACAGTTTTTCTCAATTGCTAAAACACTAAAACCCATTGGCTGAACAAAGTTCTCAGTTGCCTGGACTCGTTTAGCTAATTATGCAGTCTGTTGTCAATACCTTAAGCCATTTCACATGGTAAAACACAGTTTGCAGATCTCAAAACTCTAAACACATTCTCATTCTCAAAACACATTCTGCACTCTAATGCACATGTCATCCATACTGGTAAACACAAGTGGCAACAATCAAATACAAATAGAGAACACATGTCATTGATTGAACACAACCACTCAAAATGGATTTAACCTGTTTCAAATGATGCGACACAACCAATATAAGCCAGTTCAGAGAGCAAACAGGTTGTTGAAGGTGGGAAGGAGAAAGTCTGAGAATGGATACTGTAGTACAGTGCATTGTAGGCTGTATACTGTACAATGGACAAATTGTATGGCCCTGAACATTGTGCTTTCCATTTATTAACAGTACTGACTGCTCAATAGATTTTGACTGGTTGCAGGTTCATATCAACAAAGAACAAGAATTACAGTATCACAGAGACAAAGGACAAGTTTGTGAGATGCAGGGTACAGTACTGTAAAAATAGGGGTACAAGGAGGAGGAAGAACAAAAAACAAAATTCCAAAGAGCAAAGCAGAGAAGTAATTTCTTATCAATTTTGAGCTACTATGATAGAACATGTTTTCGTTCATCAAAAGACAATGCGGAAATATATGAATATTTTTTTAGATTAAAAATGTACTTCTCCCTGAGAATTGTATGTTTTGAACAATGTGTTTTCTATTTTTCGGTGTATTGTTTACTGACTGCTTGAGAGTGTATATCATTTTGATCACTTTGTTTATGATTTGAGAGCAGTGTTTGATTTTGAACACAGGTAAAACTGTTTTGAGGCGAATGTTTCATTTTGCGAGAGGAGTCAGAGGTTATGTAAATAGTGCTTGAAGATGAGATTTTGTGTGTAATGTTTTCAGGAAATGGAGCAAAGTTTCAGAAATTGAACATTAAAGTTCACATTTTCGAGAAGACATTTCTCCCAGAAAACACATTTTGATAAAATATATTTTGAAAACGTCCAAACAGTTCTCATGTGAAGTCGTGACTTGTGACATATGCCTAGTTTCCTGAATCGGGTCACAAATACCAATTTCTACCAAAATACAAATATAAAGTGATACTGTATGTCATGTTGGGACTTTTAGTTGGAAGGATGAAACCAATCAGAATGTTTATAACAGCCACATCATTCTGCTGTCTTCCCTTTAATGAAGAAGAAGAAATATTCATCATTTTGGTGTGAATGTGCGTGACTGCATGCGTGCGCACGTGGGAGTGGCTGAAATCTAATGGTGTGTGGCGGCAGAGTAAAGTAAAGAGCCTTGTTTGACTAGTTTGTTTTAAGGGGGAGATGCCACTGCCACTGTGGAATCTGACAGCCCAAATGATTAAAGAAGAAGGCAAGTCCTAATGTGTTTCCCAGACTTCATGCACTCTGGGCTCTGTCTATGGTGTGGAATCCTCCTAACCTTGTGCACTTCAAAGAATGCCAATAAAATGCCTTACTAACTATAACTATAACGATAACTTCTAGCCCTGCTTTTGTAGACCTGTGGCTCATGTTTGAAACCCTGTTCCCGACCTGAATGAATGTAACATTGTGTGCTAGCCCCACGTCTGATGTCATATAAAGAGAGAGAGAGAGAGAGAGAGAGAGAGAGAGAGAGAGAGAGAGAGAGAGAGAGAGAGAGAGAGAGAGAGAGAGAGAGAGAGAGAGAGAGAGGGAGAGAGAGAGAGAGAGAGAGAGAGAGAGAGAGAGAGAGAGAGATAGAGAGAGAGAGAGATAGATAGAGAGAGAGAGACAGAGAGAGAGAGAGAGAGAGAGAGAGAGAGAGAGAGAGAGAGAGAGAGAGAGATAGAGAGAGAGAGAGAGAGAGAGAGAGAGAGAGAGAGAGAGAGAGAGAGAGAGAGATAGAGAGAGAGAGAGAGAGAGAGAGAGAGAGAGAGAGAGAGAGAGAGAGAGAGAGACAGAGAGAGAGAGAGAGAGACAGAGAGAGAGAGAGAGAGAGAGAGACAGAGAGAGAGAGAGAGAGAGAGAGAGAGAGAGAGAGAGAGAGAGAGAGAGAGAGAGAGAGACAGACAGAGAGAGAGAGAGAGAGACAGAGAGAGAGAGAGAGAGAGAGAGAGAGAGAGAGAGAGAGAGAGAGACAGAGAGAGAGAGAGAGAGACAGAGAGAGAGAGAGAGATAGAGAGAGAGAGACAGAGAGAGAGAGAGAGAGAGAGAGAGAGACAGAGAGAGAGAGAGAGAGAGAGAGAGAGAGAGAGAGAGAGAGAGAGAGAGAGAGAGACAACAGCAACCCCAAATTGGTCCCTGAACTAAAAACATAACCAGTTGTTCCGGTCTTGTCTTATTTATGAAATTTGCGTCCCAAATGGCACCCTATTACCTACATAGTGCAGTACCCTTGACCAGAGCCATCAAAGGTAGTGCACTACATAGGGAATAGGGTGCCGTTTGGGACACGGACTCACTCCCCTTGCCATCACAGCCGGATGTCACGTCGTTGGCTTTTTGTTTTTCCTTCTAAACACGTTGACTTATGAATCTTTTACACAAACTGGCCCAATGGCTTAACCATCCATAAGTCTGAGCTGTTTTTAAAGTGGATTTTCTGATATGTTGTCAAATCAAAGAAAAATGAGAGAGAGAGACAACAGCAACCCCAAATTGGTCCCTGAACTAAAAACATAACCAGTTGTTCCGGTCTTGTCTTATTTATGAACTCTGCGTCCCAAATGGCACCCTATTACCTACATATTACCTACATAGTGCACATGCACCGAATACAACAGCTGTAGACCTTACTGTGAAATGCTTACTGACAAGCCCTTAACTAACAATGCAGAGTAAGAAAAGAGTTGCTAAATAAACTTAAATGGCAAAAAGTCAAGCGATAACAATAAAGAGGTTATATACAGGGGGTGCGGGTAGTGAGTCGATGTGCGGGGGTACGGGTTAGTCGAGGTAATTGAGGTCATATGTACATGTAGGTAGGGGTAAAGTGACTATGCATAGATAATAAACAGCGAGTAGCAGCAGCGTAAAAAAACTGGTCAATGCAAATAGTCTGATTAATTGTTTATCAGTCTAATGGTTTCAGGGTAGAAGCTGTTAAGGAGCCTTTTGGACCTAGACTTGGCCCTCCGGTCGTGTGTGTGTGTGTGTGTGTGTGTGTGTGTGTGTGTGTGTGTGTGTGTGTGTGTGTGTGTGTGTGTGTGTGAGAGAGAGAGAGATACCAGTCTGATTCCTGCGTTAGACATGAAATAGTATCTATTTATGTAATAGCATATATTCAAATCAAATTCAAAGATCAGCCCAACATTGTAATCATATGACGTACAAGAGTGCCGTCTGTGATTATTGTTTGATGAGGTGAATGAGGATGTGTAGCAGTATAACCCAAATTATAGATGTTCCACCACCACCGCCCCCTTTCCATGGCGAGGACACACACACACACACACTCCTTCTGCTTTGCCAAGAAAGCCCAAAAGGGCTGATCGATGTCCGCTATTCCTCCATCTTTCTTTCCTTCCATTCTCTGTTGGACCATATGAACCATGCAACTTTAGTTTAAACTCTTCTTTGCTTCCCTCTCCCATTCCCTTGGGAAAATTACTTCTCTCCCCCCCCTCTCTCTCTCTCTATCCTTTTCCCTTACTCACTCTTCTCTGTCTGTTCTCTCTCACTCTCCCTTCGTTCTCTCTCTCTCCATTTTCTCTCTCCCTCCCTTTACCTCTCTCCCTCTCTCTCGGTTCTCACTCCCACTCTCTGTCCTCGCTGCTCTCACACAGGAAGCTGTTCCTGTTGGGTCACAAGTCGGAGCAGTGGTTGGGGAAAACATGAGAGACATTCACATCACAGCACTCATCCCGTCTCCAATCACAGGGATCCGACTTTCCGGGTTGGTATTCCCAGGAAACTGAACCCTGTCCCTCACAAATAGTTCCCGGTACTCTTGCACTGATCCCAGCTGTGAGTCGTCACCCTCCCTCTCACCACTGCTTCTGATCACAACTCTTCAACAATATCTAAGGACAATCAGAAACGTGTCCCGAAGCCACTCCTGCATTGTCTTAGCTTTGTGCTTAGGGTCATTGTCTGTTGGAAGGTGAACCTTCGCCCCAGTCTGAGGTACTGAGCGCTCTGGAGCAAGTTTTCATCAAGGATCTCGCAGTATTTTGCTTCGTTCATCTTTCCCTCAATCCTGACCTGTCTCTCAGGTCAAAAGGTCTGAATGTTTTCCAGATGCATTGTACATTCCTGCAAGCCTGTTATTAGAGTAAGGAAATGGGGATGTCTTCTACATCAACCACTGCCAGTGGAGTTACATAAAAAGGCTTGAGCACAGCTGATTCTGCGACACGGAGGTGCACAGACAAAAATTCAATGTAGGCCTATAGGTGTGTTTAGTGTAAGTAATGGTTATAAATAACATGTTAATTATTCACTATTAAGAACAAAATCTATACTTCGCTTTCAACTCATGGTTCGACAATTTACAGCAGATAACCTACAACAGCACTTAATCTGTTGAAACGCTCAGGTTTATGTTTTAATCGTGCCCACAAGAGGGCGCAGTGATCCCGACTGTTTGATCCAGATATGCGGTTACTTCAATGCCCCCACACAATGGTGAGAGTTGGGTTCCGCTCTAGGACTGAGCGATGCGCCAGGCCTTCGTGACGTCCCTGTTATAACAAGCCACTATAACAGCATATATGATTATCTTTAAACAAATAGAATTTACATCAAATGTATCTTAGAGGTTGGATAAGAAATAATTATGGTATAGATTATTGGAGCCTTTATACATCAAAGTATGTGTATTTCGTGCATTTGCCCATAGTTCACCTCTATCCATTTCTGAAAAGGGGAGGAAATTAGCCATAATGGAGGATAAGGGATGATAATGTAATATTTATTCTCTGGGGAGGGATTAAAGCCTGTTGTGAGCTACAGAAGGCTGCGCTGCGAGCCAGCCAACCTGCCTGGCCGTCTGCCTCACGCCGTCCACCAAGCCCGGCCCCGCCCTCGGTGGGCGGAGCTCCCCTCAAACACACACAGTAGATTGGAGTGTAGGCTATAACACTCCGGAGCCCATACAATGTGTCAGAGATCTGTCTGCGCGACACGAGAGTACATGTGTGCTCCTAGAGTTTACAACTGAACTGCGAGAGAGTGACGAGACAACACACGACTCACACCACAACCTCAGTCAACGCGAGGTGAGCATCATTCTTTTTTGGGGGGTGAAAGTGTCGCTTATTTTATTGACTCTTGTTTTGACTCCCAAATGGTTACCCTGTAAACGAATACGAATGTTGTCCGGGTTTGGCCGGTGTAGGCGTCATTGTAAATAAGAATTTGTTGTTAACACTTGCCTAGTTTAATAAAGGTTAAAAAATAAAACTGTTAATGTTGTTTGAATAATATGCAAAGAACACCATTGTAGCGGAAAAGGTGACTTCATGTGAGTTTACCCACACTCGCCTCTGTTCTTTCCAAAGTACTTGCAATACTTTTGGGCACTTGCCTGGCTGGCTGTAGAATGTTGTGCATAAGGTGTAGGGATATCTGGGCTTTACAATAGGAACTGTATGGAGAACTGTCTGTCTGCCTTATTCCATTGTGTCTAAACTATCTCCGTGTCCTTCTCTACAGGCTTTCCAAGTGTGGGATAGAATGCCGGCGATTATAAGTAAAAATTCCGACATGGATTTTGACTCACTACAACCCTGCTTCTATCCAGACGAGGATGACTTCTATTTCTGCGGTCCCGACTCTGCGCCTCCTGGAGAGGACATCTGGAAGAAATTTGAGTTACTGCCTACGCCGCCCCTCTCCCCGAGCCGAGCGGCGCTACCCGGGGAGCTGGCCTCCGCGTCCGTGGGGGACTGGGGCGACTCGGCAGCAGGTCCCATGAGTTTTGGATTAGGCGACCCGCTGGGGTGCGAATGGACCTCGGAGCTGCTGCTCCTGCCCGAGGAAGATATTTGGGGTGCGTCGGATGGAGACCTGTTCGGCGGCTCCGCTTTGAATAATAACCCCAACTCAATCATCATTCAGGACTGTATGTGGAGCGGCTTCTCTGCCAGGGAAAAGCTAGAGAGGGTGGTCACAGAGAAGCTAAGCAAAGCCATTTCCACAGCGGCTGCCTGTGGAGTTAGTAAAAATGTCACTACTGCCGCTGTCATCACTACCAAGGCGTCTGAGCTGAGCCGCTCCGTGTCGGAGTGTGTGGACCCCACGATAGTCTTCCCCTTCCCTGTCAACAAAAGAAACGGTAGCAGCAGCAGATGTCCACCTGGTACAGTCCCCGCCTCTACTGCCCATTGTAGCGCCAAGGAAACTCAGAGCGACTCTGGTAAGCGAATACCTTCGGCGAGGATGCATAGGCAAAATACCCTTCCTTTTGATTACAGTAACCTACAATACAACAGCTAATAGCCTAAAACCTCAATACTAATGCTAAAACCCAGTTTTAGTTTGTTGAATTGATATCATTCTGCTTCAAATAACAGATGGCATTATTATTAGGCTATTGCTATTATTACTGACTTGTTAGGGTAATGGTAATTGGGGCGATTGGAAGTTAAGAGTTCAAATGACTGGCCCAGAATAGGATTACCTTGTTTACATTCACACACACACACACACACACACACACACACACACACACACACACACACACACACACACACACGGTGATAGCGGTAGTGAGTGGTTGGGCCACGGTGAATGAGAGGGTTTGTGTAATAGGCAGACGCTTCACCGGCAGATGGCAGTAAAATTGGAGGATTTAGATCCAGTTTACACCGAACATCTAGACACACGGGTTGTACAGGGCGAAGTACTTGGCGCAGTCAGATAGTCCCAATCTAGAACGTGCTAAATAAACGGACTACTTGATAAAGTGCCTTGTTTCACGATTCGTTGGATGCTATGATTACACACTTTACGCTGGGATTATTAACTAGGGCTCCGTGGGTGTGAAATTGCTTCTTACATATTCAACGAATGCCATTCATGCCAGCAGGAATTAGACAGCATTATGTAAAAAGCAATGTATAGTGTTTAGTGTTGAGGATGTGAGTGAGTGTGTTTCGGAAACGGGGTCGGTGATAACAACAAAGTGGAAAATGCAACCTCTGTAATAACAGGATAATAGGTTCTTCTAACACCCTAAATAGCCCAACCTTCGTTTGGCAGTTGGCATGGAACCACGGTACGAAGAACTCACGCGAGTCGTTACTAGAGCTCTTTGTGACGCCTGCTAAGCGGTAGTAAAAAAGGAGCCCTCCAACTGGGCAGCGCCGGCTGGAAGCTTGAGCTATAGAGCCTTGCCAAAAGCACACCCCCTCCAACCGGCCCGCTGGCAAAAGAAAGATAGCTGGAGAGAAGAGGAGGAGGGCCTGTTTCTTTAGGGGGCTGACAGCTTTGAACAGGCGCTCCCATCTCGACAGCTGTCTCTCTGGCGCCGGTCCAGCGCCTCGGCTTAAAGCCGGTGATCCAATCACACCACGTTCCCCCGCCCCGCCAGCCTGCAGATGAAACCGTTTGCATGGGCCCCTTCTTCTGCTCGCAGCGTTAAATCGCATCTCTCGCTTTTTTTCCTACGCGCTTTCCTCCCCTTGCCATCAAAAAGAGTAGTAGACGCACTGCCGACTTGAAAGGTAGAATTAGACCGGGTCACTATAGATACCAACATATATCCTATTCATGTTCAAATCCTATGGACACAGAATAGGCCTCCTGATCAAATGTTGATTCATACAACACTTATTAGAAAACCTACAGTTTGCCTGGAAGCCAAAGGCACCTGTCACATGTGTATATGTACGTTATTCTTTTAAAACAATGAAGGATACGCCTCCATATAAAGTCCTCTCTTCACCATCTCCACTTTATCTGTGCTGATCTTTTGGAAAATAAAGGAGCTTTGAGCAATATGGTGGATATCTGACAACCAGGTGCTGGCTTTCACCAGACAATCTCTTTTACATCAATGTAGGGAAAGGAAATGAGACGAGGAGAGGATGCCACTTTAGACATTTGACATTTACACCTTGGAGATTCACTAGAACACACTCACTCACTCACTCACTACTAGTATGACCCACTTTCCCAGTGAGCCAGATATCATATCACCCAGGCTATCTCAGCTTCACATGTGGTCTGTCTAGAGAGAAGGGGGAGAACAGAGGGAAGGGAGAGGGTAAGGGGAAAAGACAGGGAGAAGCGAGACACACCCCCTTACCACCCAGCTGAGTCTGTGCTGTGGTTCTGTTTTGATTCCTGTGCCAACTTCTCAGTTTGTGTGTGTGTGTGTGTGTGTGTGTGTGTGTGTGTGTGTGTGTGTGTGTGTGTGTGTGTGTGTGTGTGTGTGTGTGTGTGTGTGTGTGTGTGTGTGTGTGTGTGTGTGTGTGTGTGTGTGTGTGTGTGTGTGTGTGTGTGTGTGTGTGTGTGTGTGTGTGGTGTGTGTGTGTGTGTGTGTGTGTGTGTGTGTGTGTGTGTGTGTGTGTGTGTGTGTGTGGTGTGTGTGTGTGTGTGTGTGTGTGTGTGTGCGTGCGTGCGTGCTAGATGGCCTCCGGAGGGTCTAGGCATCAGAAGTGGGTTACTGTAAGCTGTAAAATGCCACACTGCTTTACGAATGAGTAAGCTGATAATGATAGCCATTATCACAAAGGCATTTTAACTGGGGCTGCCACCTCAATTACTAACTGCTTACGATTGCATTCCTCTTCTTGCAGCTTCAAAGAGGCCTACCCATTATTATTATTATTTATTTCTTTAAGTCTACACATTATTTATTTATTTACTTCTTGTGATAAGTAGTGGCAGTAATATGCCAGCTTAGGTGAAATGAAGATAAAGAAGGCGATAAATTATGAAAATAGCTAATTATTTAGTTTTGAAATCCTTAAAGTTAACACCGATCAGGAATTATGACTTTTTAAATGCTTTGCGTCTCCCATTTCATCATCAGTAACTGCCTATCTGGTGACGTCAAAACCTTTTCAAAAGAGAGAGTACATGGACACAACTCAAACATTTCTGTAGTGGGTAAAGATGAGCAGGAAAGGCCAAATAAGGGTTGTAGGACTGAAAACAAAGAATACAACCTGTCTACAAGTCAGTCAGATGAAGCATGTAAAACCTGTGGACTAGATTAGTGCTACAGGTGACTGACAATAAGCATGAAGAGTACTCTCTTTGTGCAGTGAGCAGAGAGTTTAGTAATGACTTCACTACTCCCCCCCACACACACACATACAGACGCATTTATGCATGCAGGCATACACACACATGGAGGCAGAAAGACACACACACACACACACACACACACACACACACACACACACACACACACACACACACACACACACACACACACACACACGCACACACAGGTGACAGTTCCCACAGTTGGTGAGTCAGAACAATTACCTAACTCACTCTTCTGTTTTCCTTTCCCAGAAGATGAAGACGATGATGAAGAAGAGGAGGACGAAGATGAGGAGGAGGGCGAAGATGACTCGGACGGCGAAGAGATCGATGTGGTCACCGTGGAGAAGCGGCGCGGCTTGTCGCCCTTGGCCACCGGCACGGTCACCATCTCAGTACGTCCGAAGACGGGTACCGCTTCCGGGGGCGTGGCCTCATCTGGTGTCATGAGCCGATTCGTTAGCAACCGGGGATCAGCGGGGTCAAACGGTTACGGTCAGGAGCTGATCCTGAAGCAGAGTTCGGTCCACCAGCAGCAGCACAACTACGCCGCTCCCTCGCCATACGCCTCTGACGATGATCACGCACCCCCCTCCAAGAAACACAAGACCTCTGACGCTCCTCGCCAACCTTCCCGCACCCTCTCTTCATCATCATCATCGTCGACCTTAACGTCATTTGGCTCCTTCACAATGGCAATGGCAGGATCCAAACGCAACGCCAGCGGTGATAGCAGCCCGCGCGGCGGTTCCTCTGGTAACTCCGACTCCGAAGACTCCGAACGGCGACGAAACCACAACATCCTGGAACGCCAACGGCGCAACGATCTCCGCTCCAGTTTCCTTACGCTCCGCGACCACGTACCCGAGCTGGCGAGGAACGAGAAGGCGGCTAAGGTGCTGATCTTGAAGAAGGCGGCAGAGTATGTGTCGTCACTGGAGGTGGACGAGCTGCGGCTGACGCAGGAGAAGGACAGGCTGCAGGCGCGGAGGCAACAGCTGATCAGGAGGTTGGAGCAGGCCAGAACTCGCTAAGACTTGTCAGTGGCACATAACGCAAACCTGTACACACAAACATAGGCACACACACACACACAAACATAGGCACACACACACACACACACACACACACACACACACACACACACACACACAAACATAGGCACACACACACACACACACACACACACACACACACACACACACACACACACACACACACACACACACACACACACACACACACACACAACACACACACACACACACACACACACACACACACACACACACACAAACATAGGCACACACACACACACACACACACACAAACATAGGCACACACACACACACACACACACACACACACACACAAACATAGGCACACACACACACACACACAACACACACACACACACACACAAACATACACACACACACACACACACACACACACACACACACACACAAACATAGGCACACACACACACACACACACACACACACACAAACATAGGCACACACACACACACAAACATAGGCACACACACACACACACACACACACACACACACACACACACACACACACACACACACACACAAACCCAGATGAACCCCTTCTCTCTGTCTCAGTTAAAACACACACAGAGCGACACAGGGGAGGCAGGTGGCCGGGACACAACAGGACTTTTACTTCCGCCACTTTTTTTGCACATTTGTTGACGTTAAGAATGTTTAGAGTTTTACATGTTTCAGGTGAAAAAAAGACGAGAAAAGGAGGAGGGAGGGGAAAGAAAGGAGAGCAGGAGCTTCTCTGGGCCCTCTCTCTTTTGTATCATTTTTCAGGTGAAAAAAAGAAGAGAAAAGAACGAGGGAGGGGAAAGAAAGGAGAGCAGGAGCTTCTCTGGGCCCTCTCTCTTTTGTATCATTTTTCAGGTGAAAAAAAGAAGAGAAAAGAACGAGGGAGGGGAAAGAAAGGAGAGCAGGAGCTTCTCTGGGCCCTCTCTCTTTTGTATCATTTTTCAGGTGAAAAAAAGAAGAGAAAAGAACGAGGGATGTGAAAGGAAGGAGAGCAGGAGCTTCTCTGGGTGCTCTCTCTTGTATAATTGTTCTTTTTGTACCTTGTTTTCTTTAACTGAATGTGACACTTACATAGCCCCAAACCTAGTGACTTTCAAAGGGGTCATGTTCATTAGGGCCACCATGGCAAATCACGTTGTAAACGGAAAGCAAAAACACGCATTTCTCAATGGACAAGTTCAGGTATTCCCTCCCTGTTTCAGTCCGTTTTCTACCGTTTGGTGTGTAATAAATACACCCCGGGCATGGTGTATTTCAGAGTTCAAAGTTCTCACTTAGGAGAAGAGTACGCTTTCTATGCCTTCATCACTGCAAACAGAAGACACTAGTAAAACCACGATATAACAAAGACTGTAACGCTGTCACACGTTGGCTCACAACTATGATGTCAAGAAGTTTTGGCATCTCTCTCTCTCTCATCCTCTCTCTCGCTCTTGTTCCTCCTCTCTTGCACTGGTGCTCAAACTAAGGGCTCTATTCAATCAGTCTCGCAGAACTTCAGCGTTACAAGGTGATTGAAATGAGTGGAGACTGCATTCATGGTAAACGCTGCATACATCGGCTCAATGGGAAATGACCAGCGATACAGATTGAATAGCGCCCCAAGTCAATGGATGTAATAACTATGTACCTTGCTAGCTGACACTTTTGTAAATAACATTACTGTAAATAACAGAAATACACTCAGAATCTGCCTTGTTTTTTATACATTTTGTCCAAAAGCTGCAAATGAATAGACTGGAAACGTTATACCTTTAAAAAAGTACTGTAATGCCTCGCAGACAACGAAACATTGTACTATAACAACATATTGTTTTCATTTTCCTATCTTCCTGCTTTGTATTGTACCATGATACTAATTCTACACATCTTTACTACGCTTTAGTGTGATCCTGAAAAATTTGATACTTATATTTTTGTAAGAAAATTAGTTATTGGTAGATATCTTTTTATCTCATCATTTTCTTATTCTTCCCTCTATTCAAAGTGAATTATTTTGTACAGAAATGTGTTCTATCATCATGTACCTGACCCTTTTTACGTCTCTTTTTTCCCATTTCTTTATGTATTTGTAAGTATCGGTGCATTGAACTTACTGGGGAACAGATATAATATGTTGGTTGTATCATTCTTATAATGTACATTTAGTGCTGCAACTCATAGCACTTTGAAATACCTCATTTTGACAAATAAATAGACATTGAAAATAATTACCTCTCAGTGTGGACATGAATCATCACCATTGATACTGTGAACAATATCTCTGTCTCTCTCTGTCTGTCTCTCCGTGACTCTCTTTGTGTGTGCTCACTCTCCCTCACTCTCTGTCTCTCTCTGCACTGGTAGACTAGTGTCTGTCTCTCATTCACAAAAGAAAACGAGCAGAGTTTGTGTGGGTGTGTGTGTCCTTAGAATCCACAGTTCAGCACCCCACAGCTATATCCCCCTCCCTATAGCCACTCACACCCACCCACACACACCTACGCACTCACACCCACCAAGTGGATATGAACACACACACAAACACCCTCCTACATTGTTCACCCTGTTGCCATGGAAACTGGTGCAGCTGCAAAGTGGCAGACAGCGAGCGTGTGTGTTTTCTTTTATTTGTCTGCGAGACTGTGTGTGTGTGTGTGTGTGTGTGTGTCTGTCTGCTTGTTGTATCCCTGCTCGTGTGTGGCCTGTCCCCACTGATATCGCTCCACTCCTCTCCACCACAATGACAAAACAACACTGGATACTGTTTACTAACATCAACCACATGGCTCTCATCCCCTCCTTTTCTCTTTCCTTTCCTCTCCCTTCCCCGCCCTCTCCTCTCGCCCATCCCTCCGTCTCTCCATGCTGTACTTCAGCCAACTACGTGCCACATACACACCACACACTCTGGGGGAATGGGCAGGAGTCTGGCCAACACTCTTTCTCGCTGGAGTGCTCTGAAAGAGAAATCTGTTGCTCCAGACTGAGGGGGCGTTGGAGTTAGAAAAGAGATGGAGAGAAAGGGATGCATATTTTGGAGAGGATAGGGGCACTGTCATAAAACAAGACATGAGTCTAAATTCTATATTGGTTTGTGTCTTTGTGCACTTTCTGTGTCAAGTTATCCCTCTTTGACTAGGTATTGAATGCTCTTGTTGCATACCTGAATAAGAGTGCCTTATGTCAACAAATGACTTCTGTTTTGGATTTGGCCATTTTGGGATTGAGCCACCTGGGGGTGAGGGGGGTGGGGGCGTTAATGGGAGGGAGTCTTACTGTCTGGTGGATTACATAACAGGGGTCTGGTGTCGTTGTATGATTTTGTATGTGTGTTTCTGTGTGTTTCTGCATACACGTGTGTGTGTGTGTGTCTTTATGGGAGTCACCCCTTACCATCTGCCTAACGGTTTATAGCTTATCATGCTTGGTTATCAGAGAAAAAAAATAGGGACAATAACAAATACAATAGCATGGGACTGCATGGATTATGAAAACCAATACTGTACATTTGAGAACTCTAATATAGCACTGGCATGCATTGCATTTCCCATGTCCTAATCTATTACACACACACACACACACACTTCTCCCCACTGTACCCTCAAACTTGCTCTACTGTAAAGCTGCCCTGCTCCTGAAATGAGGCTAATTGTTAATGTTCTGTAGCTGTCAGTCCCTGGCCAGCAGTCTCCTGCATTAAGCAGACATATTGCCAGGGATTCTCCCTGATTAATATACATATACACCATGTGGGGTGGGATGTGTGAGTGGGGTGTGTCTCACACATCCTGTGTGTGATGTGTTAAAATGATCCATTCCTATTCTTTCCGATGCCACCTTCAGGAGCGACTATTTTTTGTTATTGTTTTGTTATTTTAATGCGTGAGACGTGGCCAAGCTCTGCCCAGACAAAGCATGCCCACTGTGCCACGACTGACTCTGTTTGCCAAGGGCCTTGCCATTGATGCCAGGGGGTATCCATCTGTTGTGGGTCAGGGCAATATAGTCGCAGGTGCTGAGGGAGGATTTGTGTTCGTGTGTGTGTGTGTAGAGGGTGAGGGGAGGGGGGGTATTCGTGGAAGGGATAAGCAGGACAGTGTTAAGGAGGGGGAGAGGTTGTTTGGGGGTGAGCTTTGGGGTGGGGAGTGGAGGTGAGGGTGAGGGAGTGGGCACTGGGTGTTGGGGGGTTTACTCAAGGGTTGCCTGCTGCTGTTGATATAGGGGTAAAATATGTGGCCCACACAAAGGGCGGTGGAGCTACAGTAATTGCTGTGCACACAGAGAAGGGAGGGGGGAAGAGGGAGGGAGAGAGGGAGAGATAGCAAAAGAGTGCATGTTTGTAATAAGAAAGGAGAAGGAGAGAGAAAAGGAGAAGAAGAGAGGATGGGAGAGAGAGGGAGAGCGAGCGAGGGATAGAAAGAGGAGCGGCAGGGAGGGAAAGCGAAAATGAGAGAGAGAGAGATGGAAAGAGAGAGGGAGGCCTCTGAGCATTTGATTAAAGTTTACCAAAGTTTGAGGAGATTAGCATACAGATGGTACTGAAGCACGGCCCTGAAAACATCATCCTCCCTTTTCCTCTCCTCCCCTTCTCTCTCTCTCTCATACACACACACACACATTCATGTGTGCGCACAGTGGCAGAGCGGACTCATTGAAAAAATCCTTGAATAGCCTTTCAAGTGGATGTTTTGAAGGGAAAAAAGCCTTGGCCACAGCACACAGCGAAGGACAGAGAGACAGAGTGAGAGCGAGGGATTGAGAGAGATAGAGAGTGGGGAAGAGAGAGAAAAAGGGAGCGAGCATGAGGGAGGAAGAGAAGGAGAGAGATGGATAGAGATAAAGAGAGAGAGGGTAGATACACAAACAGACAGAGAAAGAGGACTTCATGCTGAAGTTCCAAGAACTGGGAAAGCGTCCAGAGAATCCTGATCAAGTAGGTTCAAAGAAAAGGTGAAGGTGGCGAATGTAAGGCCCATAGAAATATAATTACTAGACGGGACAAAGCCTATTCTGTGGGACTCTTCCTTTACTCCACTAGTATTGAGTTTCACTGTGGTTCCAACTTCAATCAAGTGAATCACAATGATAAACCTCATTTCATGTCATGAAAAGCTTCTCAAACCCATCTGAATAGGGCCTTTACAGATGGGTTTAGAGGGCATGTATCAACTAGTATCTCAGAATGAAAAGAACAATAAGCATTGCATGTTTATATGGAATAATCCAACCATCCATCCATCCATCAAGTCGTTCTTTCTCTTGTCCCTATGAGTTTTGAATGCCATTGTTGCTCATGCGATTGGAGGCCTCTTATATTAGCCAGGCTATGCTTTGAATGCCATTGTTGCATTTTGAAGCTAACGGCTGTTAGCCTGCTGGGCTAAGTGTCCCTCAAATTGTGTGTCACTCCCCAAGCTCCTATGGGACATGACAGCCAATGATTGTGTTTCACCTCTTATGTTTCACCATTGAGACAGTTCTATAAATGTGTCAATGTCATTGTTAGTCATTATGTTTGCATCCCAAATGTCCATATACTGTAGTGCACTACTTTTAACCAGGGTCTATAGGTCTCTGGTAAAAAGTAGTGCACCATGTAGGGAATAGTGGCTGTTGCTGCCAGACAGCAGTACAGTAATACTATGACACTATGATTTATCTATCATCACATAGGTCACTTTTCAACAACCGCCCTTGAGGACCGATGTACTGCTGTCCCTCTGGTAACACTTTAAAATAAGGTTCCATTTGTAAAGGGTTTATAAAGGGTTTGTAATTGCGTTATTAATCATTTATAAATGCATTATAAACTGTTAATAAATGGGTTATAACAAATTGGTCAAAATATTGAAATAGCCTGTCAGTGCTCTCCAAATAGTGAGCCACTATTTACCTCCAGCTATTTACCATTTATAAATGTACTTACAAATGTGCATAATATTGAACCCTTATGTATTCAACCTTATTTTCAATGGTTGCACAGTTAATCAATAGTTATTTTCTCAATTTTGGGTGTGATAAATTGTTGCTCTGTCCCAGGAGCAGAAATTATTATTTTTCAGACCATAGTCAACTCCCAAGATGTGTCTTGTCCCATGTTTGAAACCATGATGATTCATTGGTAAACTTAATTATTCCAAGAATAAAGACTTTATCTCAAGATCTCAAGCCATATTATTGGTGAGGTTCGCTGGTTTCTGAAAAATGCCCCCGAGGTGAGATCTACTCATCTGTGAAACGTGCTTGAAATAAAAATGCCCAGAATGTTGTGTTGACACTGGCGTTATGTGAGAGGGCATCGTGAAGAACCATGATGGAAGTGGCTATGAGAAGTGTGCAAAGGCAAGACTGAAGAGATTTCAAGAAAGAAACATTGTTCAAAGTACAAAAGTGTTGACAGAAACGTTTGAATACAGACATTCTGCTAAATGATTTAGCATTCTGCTCAACTAGCTAAGAGCTAGCTAGCTAACATTTGTGAGCACCTCTGCCCTACCTAGCTCGCTAGGAAATGTTAGCTTGCCAGCTAGCTAGCAGTAGGTGAAACCTCAAACATATTTTTGAATATAGACATTCTGCTTGACAATTTAACATGAGATCATATTTGGCATGATATAACTAACTAGCTAAGTCGATCACATTTGCTGGCAAGCTAGCTGGTTAGCTTCGCTAGCTAGCAAACGTTTTTTGTTTAGCTAGCTTTTTTGGATTAGCACGCTAGCTAGTTACATAAACTTGGAACCCAGGAACAGTCTCTAGCTAGGTAGCTGGGGCAGTTAGCTGCACTATTTCACTTGCCTATTAGGTAGCAGCATAAGATAAACTCATCAAAAAAAGAAATGTCCCTTTTTCAGGACCCTGTCTTTCAAAGATAATTCGTACAAATAACTCCACAGATATTTATTGTAAAGGGTTTGAACACGGTTTCCCATGCTTGTTCAATGAACCATAAACAATTAATGAACAGGCACCTGTGGAACGGTTGTTAAAACACTAACAGCTTACAGATGGTAGGCAATTAAGGTCACAGTTATGAAAACTTAGGACACAAAAGAGGCCTTTCCCTCCATCAGTGCTCAGACTGTCTGCAATAGGCTGAGAGAGGCTGGACTCAGGGCTTGCAGGCCTGTTGTAAGGTAGGTCTTCACCAGACATCACTGGCAACAACATTGCCCATGGGCACAAACCCACCGTTGCTGGACAGGACAGGACTAGTCACAGACAGGACTAGTCACATGTCTGTGGAACTTGTTCAGTCTATGTCTCAGTTGTTGAATCTTGTTATGTTCATACAAATATTTACACATGTTACATTTGCTGAAAATAAACGCAGTTGACAGTGAAAGGAGGTTTCTCTATTTGCTGAGTTTAGATGTTGAGCTGCTGCATCAACATGTGCAGTCAAGTAAACTGTTGCTTCGCTCTTCAGTATTTATCACCATCTTTGGCAAAATCAAACTACCATGCAACTTTGTACTTCATGGCACAAAACCACTTTGTGTAATAGGCAAGAAGACGTGCACTGGTATTAAAAAGGGGTATTTTCATTTTCGTCTTTTGAGCTTCTAGTCATGAAATCTATGCAGCCTACTCAATCACTTTTTATAGCTACTGTTTACAGGCCTCCTGTGCCATATACAGCGTTCCTCATTGAGTTCCCTGAATTCCTATCGGACCTTGTAGTCATAGCAGATAATATTCTAATCTTTGGTGACTTTAATATTCACATGGAAAAGTCCACAGACCCACTCCAAAAGGCTTTCAGAGCCATCATCGACTCAGTGGGTTTTGTCCAACATGTCTCTGGACCTACTCACTGTCACAGTCATACTCTGGACCTAGTTTTGTCCCATGGAATAAATGTTGTGGATCTTAATGTTTTTCCTCATAATCCTGGACTATCGGACCACCATTTTATTACGTTTGCAATTGCAACAAATAATCTGCTCAGACCCCAACCAAGGAGCATCATAAGTCGTGCTATAAATTCACAGACAACACAAAGATTCCTTGATGCCCTTCCAGACTCCCTCTGTCTACCCAAGGACGTCAGAGTACAAAAATCAGTTAACCACCTAACTGCGGAACTCACTTTAACCTTGCGCAATACCCTAGATGCAGTTGCACCCCTAAAAACTAAAAACATTTCTCATAAGAAACTAGCTCCCTGGTATACAGAAAATACCCGAGCTCTGAAGGAAGCTTCCAGAAAATTGGAACGGAAATGGAGCCACACCAAACTGGAAGTCTTCCGTCTAGCTTGGAAAGACAGTACCGTGCAGTACCGAAGAGCCCTTACTGCTGCTCGATCATCCTATTTTTCTAACTTAATTGAGGAAAATAAGAACAATCCGAAATGTATTTTTGATACTGTTGCAAAGCTAACTAAAAAGCAGCATTCCCCAAGTGAGGATGGCTTTCACTTCAACAGTAATAAATTCATGAACTTCTTTGAGGAAATATCATGATTATTAGAAAGCAAATTACGGACTCGTCTTTAAATCTGCATATTCCTTCAAAGCTCAGTTGTCCTGAGTCTCCACAACTCTGCCAGGACCTAGCATCAAGAGAGACACTCAAGTGTTTTAGTACTATATCTCTTGACACAATGATGAAAATAATCATGGCCTCTAAACCTTCAAGCTGCATACCGGGCCCTATTCCAACTAATCTACTGAAAGAGCCGCTCCCTGTGCTTGGCCCTCCAATGTTGAACATAATAAATGGCTCTCTGTCCACCGGATGTGTTCCAAACTCACTAAAAATGGCAGTAATAAAGCCTCTCTTGAAAAAGAGAGGCGCAGCAACTCACTGCCTTCCTGAAGACAAACAATGTATACGAAAGGCTTCAGTCTGGTTTTAGACCCCATCATAGCACTGAAACTGCACTTGTGAAGGTGGTAAATTACCTTTTAATGGCATCAGACCGAGCCTCTGCATCTGTCCTCGTGCTCCTAGACCTTAGTGCTGCTTTTGATACCATCGATCACCACATTCTTTTGGAGAGATTGGAAACCCAAATTGGTCTACACGGACAAGTTCTGGCCTGGTTTAGATCTTATCTGTTGGAAAGATATCAGTTTGTCTCTGTGAATGGTTTGTCCTCTGACAAATCAACTGTACATTTTGGTGTTCCTCAAGGTTCCGTTTTAGGACCACTCTTGTTTTCACTATATATTTTACCTCTTGGGGATGTCATTCGAAAACATAATGTTAACTTTCACTGCTATGCGGATGACACACAGATGTACATTTCAATGAAACATGGTGAGGGTCAGTTTGTTATATCTGGAGTACTTCTCCTGTCTTATCCGGTGTCCTGTGTGAATTTAAGTTTGCTCTCTCTAATTCTCTCTTTCTCTCTTTCTATCTCTCTCTCTCGGAGGACTTGAGCCCTTGGACCATGCCTCAGTACTACCTGGTATGATGACTCCTTGCTGTCCCCAGTCCACCTGGCCGTGCTGCTGCTCCAGTTTCAACTGTTCTGCCTGCGGCTATGGAATAATGACCTGTTCACCGGACGTGCTACCTGTCCCAGACCTATTATTTGACCATGCTGGTCATTTATGAACATTTTAACATCTTGGCCATGTTCTGTTATAATCTCCACCCGGTAGCCTGGTTGCTCTCTAGGTTTCTTCCTAGGTTTTGTCCTTTCTAGGGAGTTTTTCCCATGATTTCAAGTGAAGAGGCACTGAGTTTGAAGGTAGGCCTTCAAATACATCCACAGGTACACCTCCAATTGACTCAAATGATGTCAATTAGCCTATCAGAAGCTTCTAAATCCATGACATCATTTTCTGGAATTGTCCAACCTGTTTAAAGGCACAGTCAACTTAGTGTATGCAAACGTCTGACCCACTGGAATTGTGATACAGTGAAATGAGTTTTAATATCTCCAACCTAAGTGTATGTATGTTGCTCATGACAAGAAAAAAACGTTCTTCCTCATTTTAGCTGTTTAAAAGGCACCAACCACCACTGATCACTATATTAATGAGAGAAGATTCAACACTTTGTTATTAATCATGTTGAGTTAATTAATGGCAGGTATGAATACCAGAACATTCAACTTTGTGCGAGGATACCTTTTCCACTGTTTCACCAACTAAAGGTATTACGGTTACCATTTCACACCAGAGCGTTCACCATACTTGGACTATCACAGAGAAGTGGTAAGTGTGTGTTGATATAATCTGGTAATGATGGGGTAATGATGATTGAATAATGTCCTCTTGGATGTAAACTTGGCCAGGGCATAAGGGCTTCAAAGGTCGATCAAGACACATCATGAAAACCAACCTCTTCTGTTGCTGAGACAGAGCAACAATGCATCACACCCAAAAGTGAAGAAATATATATTGTTCAACTGTACATCTATTGAAAATAAGTTTGCCTGATGACACATAAGGGTTCATCTTATGAGCATTTGTAAGCACACGTATAAATGGTTAATAACTGGAGGTAAATATTGGCTCACTATTTGGCAAAAACTGACCAGTTATTGCACTATTTTGCCCAATTCGATATAACCGTTTATTAATGGTTTATAATGCTTTTACAAATGATTAAATAACCGTTAATAACATAATTTAATAACCGCTTTATAAACCTTTTACAAATTCAAGCTATGTGTAAAGTGTTAACAACTTTCCTTCTTTGCTTCTAATCAAGGAACTGGGATGCTTGGTTCAGTTGGGCACAACGTAGCAAAATGGTTTAAAATGGAATACAAAGTTAATGGTTCTTATTGGACAGGTTTCATTCTGTTTGTAACCTAATGAACACAACCCAGGTGTGTGGGCCAGTGACGGTTTTTATGAGAGTATTACTGTAATGAAAATTCCAGATTGTCTGCATAATCAAATATCATTCAGCTCAGACATCCACACATACACCACAAGACATGTCACCAGGGTTCTCTTCAGACACCCATATACATACACCACAAGACATGTCACCAGGGGTCTCTTCACAGTCCAAAATGAATTCACGGCAATGCACAGTATTATACAGAAAGCTGATAGCTTTGAACTCACTTCCATCTCTAATTACTCAAGCAAACAGCAAAATTATCTTTAAAACAATATTAAATGGCGTGGACTGTGAGGGCACACACATGCACACACAAACACACTAACACACACATTATTTGTTTTAGTTGTATTGTTTATATTGCTATTATCTTACATTGTTCAGGTTCTATTATTTA
The DNA here is from genome assembly GCF_018296145.1 of Oncorhynchus tshawytscha. Taxonomy (NCBI): domain Eukaryota; kingdom Metazoa; phylum Chordata; class Actinopteri; order Salmoniformes; family Salmonidae; genus Oncorhynchus; species Oncorhynchus tshawytscha. Next base: position 1,418,690 of record NC_056446.1, on the reverse strand, counting down.
CATATTGTATTTTAAATGTGTGTGACTGTCCTTGTCTATTAGTGTACCAGTGCTTTGTTATTTGTCATGTTTTTGTGAACCTCAGGAAAAATAGCTGCTGCCTCTGCAAAAGCTAATGGGGATCCAAGTAAACAAAGAAATGGACGTGCAGTCAGTGTAGGCAAGAAATGTTTCTTCTCAATGATTCTGGTGTTTTTAATGCTCAAAATCCCCAAATGTGCTAAAACTGCATCAATACCTCAGGAGCTGTTACGCCCTGACCTTAGAGATCCTTTTTATGTCTATATTTGGTTTGGTCAGGGTGTGAGTTGGGGTGGGTATTCTATGTTCTATTATTTGTATTTATATGTTTTGGCCGGGTAGGGTTCTCAATCAGGGACAGCTGTCTATCGTTGTCTTTGATTGAGAACCATACTTAGGTAGCCCTTTTCCCATCTGTCTTTGTGGGAAGTTGACTTTGTTTAGGGCACAAAGCCTTTAGGTTCACGGTTTGTTTTTGTAGCATTTATTGTTTTGTTCGGCGTCATTTTCCAAATAAAGAGAAAATGTACGCTCATCACGCAGCACCTTGGTCCTCTTCTTCCAAAGACACCCGTGACAGAACTTCCCACCACAAATGGACCAAGCAGCGTGGTAAGGAATGGACGTGGGAGGACATTTTGAATGGCAAGGGATCCTGGACGTGGGAGGAGATCCTGGCCAGGAAGGATTGCCTGCCCTGGGAGCAGGTAGAAGCAGAGAGGAAGGTGAAGGCAGCAGCTAAAGCAGAGCAGCAGCATTATGAGGGAACACGGCTAGCAAGGAAGCCCGATAGGCAGTCCCCCCAAAAATGTTTTGGGAGGGGGCACACGGGGAGTGTGGTAGAGTCAGGTTGGAGACCTGAGCCAACTCCACGTGCTTACTGTGGCGAGCGTCGTACTGGTCAGCCACCGTGTTATGCGGTGGAGCGCACGATGTCTCCAGTACGCGTTCTTAGCCCGGTGCGCTACATTCCAGCTCCCCGCATCTGGGGTAGGGTGAGCATCCAGCCAGGACGGGTTGTGCCAGCCCTGCTCTCCAGACCTCCAGTACGTCTCCTCGGCTCAGTATATCCTGCGCCGGCTCTGCGCACTGTGTCTCCGGTATGTCTGCACAGCCCAGTGTGTCCTGTGCCAGCGCCCCGCATTTGCAGGGTGAAGATAACCACACAGCCAGGACAGGTTGTGCAGGCTCCAAGCTCGAGACCTCCAGTGCGCCTCCACGGCCCAGTGTATCCGGTGCATCTGCCAAGGACAAAGCCTCCTGTATGTATCCCCAGCCTGGTGAGTCCTGTGCCCGCGCCCAGAACTAAGCCTCCTTTATGTCTCCCAGCCTGGTGAGTCCTGTGCCTGCTCCCAGAGCCAGGCCTCCTGTGCGTCTCTCCACTCCAGTGATGATCCATGGCACGAAGCCTCCAGTGATGATCCATGGCACGAAGCCTCCAGTGATGATCCATGGCACAAAGCCTCCAGTGATGATCCATGGCAAGAAGCCTCCAGTGATGATCCATGGCACAAAGCCTCCAGTGATGATCCATGGCACGAAGCCTCCAGTGATGATCCATGGCACGAAGCCTCCAGTGATGATCCATGGCACAAAGCCTCCAGTGATGATCCATGGCACGAAGCCTCCAGTGATGATCCATGGCACGAAGCCTCCAGTGATGATCCATGGCACGAAGCCTCCAGTGATGATCCATGGCACGAAGCCTCCAGTGATGATCCATGGCACAAAACCTCCAGTGATGATCCATGGAACGAAGCCTCCAGTGATGATCCATGACAAGAAGCCTCCAGTGATGATCCATGGCACGAAGCATCCAGTGATGATCCATGGCACAAAACCTCCAGTGATGATCCATGGCAAGCAGCCTGCAGTGATGATCCATGGCACGAAGCCTCCAGTGATGATCCATGGCACGAAGCCTCCAGTGATGATCCATGGCACGAAGCCTCCAGTGATGATCCATGGCACAAAGCCTCCAGTGATGATCCATGGCACGAAGCCTCCAGTGATGATCCATGGCACGAAGCCTCCAGTGATGATCCATGGCACAAAGCCTCCAGTGATGATCCATGGCACGAAGCCTCCAGTGATGATCCATGGCAAGAAGCCTCCAGTAGCTCAGTGCAGATGTTGCCTGGCTATGGTATGTATGTACGGTTAATGTGGGAAAAAGGTCCTTGATGCACTTATTGATGAAGCCAGTGGCTAATGTGATATACTCCTGAATGCCATCGGCTGAGTCCCGGATTATATTCCAGTCTGTGCTAGTAAAACAGTCCTGTAGCTTAGCATTTGCGTCATCTGACCACTTCTGTATTAAGCGAGTCACTGGTACTTCCTGCTTTAGTTTTTGCTTGTAAGCAGGAATCAGGGGGATATAATTATTGTCAGATTTGCCAAATGTAGGGCGAGGGAGACCTTTGTACTCGTCTCTGTGTGTGGAGTAAAGGTAGTTTAGAGGTTTTTTTCCTCTGGTTGCACATGTGACATGCTGGTAGAAATGAGGTAAAACAGATGTAGGTTTCCTTCCATTAAAGTCCCCAGCCACTTGGAGCGCTGCACTTGGATGAGCATCTTTTTTTGTCCAAGATGGCGTAGCAGTGAGGATGTCTGTTTTGACTATCTTGTCCCGTCACTTGTATATATCATTTTTCTTTGTATATATTTCGTATATACTGTACATGTATTCTTTCTTTTAAATAACATTTTCCATCTACGGACTGAACATACTCTCCTGCAACCCGCCTCACCCAAAGTGGTATGGATCTGCTATTTTTACATTTTTGAACTGGAACCCTCTTCTGAAGCTAGCCAGCTATCTAGCTAGTAGTCAGTTAGCCACTGCTAGCGGTCATCACTGTTACCTCAGACTGTCAGCCTCAGCCCTGGCAACTCTTGCCAGCCTGCACAGCGCAATATCTACCCAGAGCGTATCGGACTGCTTTTCTCTAACACATCTTCGGATTCCTACCGCAAGCACTGAACCTTTACTCTGGATCATCGCAGCTAACTAGATGCTATCCGAGTGGCTACTCCTGTCTAACGTCTCTATCCCGACGCAAGCACCAGTTAGCCTGGAGCTAGCCTCGACCTAGGCCCATCTCCCGGCTAGCTGAAGAGATCAAGCAATCCATGGGATTCAATTACCTCTTCCACCAATTGGCCTGGACCCTTTGCTGCCGACACGGAGCCCTGCCGATCCATCACGACTGGTCTACCGACCTAACCGTCAGAGGGGGTTTCTGTCCCGAAGCAAGCACCAGTTAGCATGGAACTAGCCTGGAGCTAGGCCCTTCTCCTGGCTAGCCGAATAATCCCATCAGGTAATACCTGGATTTCAATACCTCTTCTGCCAATTGGTCTGGACCCTTTGCTGCCAACACGGAGCCCCGCCAATCCATCATGACTGGTCTGCCGACGTAACCATCCGAGGGGGTTTCAACACTCTTCCGATGCAACGTCCCTCTGAGGCCCACCTGCTAGCCTGATGCTAGCCCCGGCCTGCTAGCTGTCTGAATTGCCGTGCCGCCAGCTTGCATAGCTACTCAATGGACCCTATGATCACTCTGATGTAGAGGTTAACCCAGGCCCTGCAGCCCCCAGCATCACTCCCATTCCCCAGGCACTCTCATTTGTTGACTTCCGTAACTGTAAAAGTATTGGTTTCATGCATGTTAACATTAGAAGCCTGCTCCCTAAGTTTTTGTTTTATTCACTGCTTTATTCACTCCGCCAACCCAGATGTCCTAGCCGTGTCTGAATCCTGGCTCAGGAAGGTCACCAAAAATCAAGAAATTTCCATCCCTAGCTATAACATTTTCTGACAAGATAGAACTGCCAAAGAGGACAGACCTGCAATCTACTGCAGAGATAGCCAGCAGAGTTCTGTCATACTATCCAGGTCTGTCCCCAAACAATTCGAGCTTCACTTTTAAAATCCACCATTCCAGAAACAAGTCTCTCACCATTGCCGCTTGTTATAGACCCCCCTCGGCCCCCAGTTGTGCCCTGGACATTATATGTGAATTGATCACGCCCCATTTATCTTCAGAGTTCGTACTGTTAGGTGACCTAAACTGGGACCTGCTTAACAAAATCTCACACAAATCATCAAGGAACCTACCAGGTACAGCCCTAAATCTGTAAACATGGCTTCCCTCTTAGATATCATCCTGACTGACCTGCCCTCTAAATACACCTCTGCTGTCTTCAACCAGGATCTCAGCGATCACTGCCTCATTGTCTGCATGCGTACCATCTTAAATAAGCATGCCCCATTCAAAAAATTCAGAACTAACAACATAATATAGCCTTTGGTTCATCCCAGACTGCCCTTGACCAGCACAAAAACATCCTGTGGCGTTCTGCATTAGCATCGAATAGCCCCGCGATATGCAACTTTTCAGGGAAGTCCGGAACCAATACACTCAGTCAGTTAGGAAAGCTAAGGCTAGCTTTTTCAAACAGAAATGTGCTTCCTGTAGGACTAATTTTGGAGACACTGTAAAGTCCATGGAGAATAAGAGCTGCCCACTGCACTGAGGATAGGAAACAATAAGCATTTTTAAACGGCTGGCCATGCTTTCCACCTGGCTACCCATACCCCTGCAAACATCTCAGCACCCCCTGCAGCAACTTGCCCAAATCCTCCCCTCTCCTTCACCCAAATCCAGACAGCTGATGTTCTGAAAGAACTGCAAAATCTGGACCCCTACAAATCAGCTTGGGCAGACAATCTGGACCCTCTCTTTCTAAAATGATCCGCTGAAATTGTTGCAACCCCAATTACTAGCCTGTTCAACCTCTCTTTCGTATCGTCTGAGATCCTCAAAGATTGGAAAGCTACCGTGGTCATCCCCCTCTTTAAAGTGAGAGACACTCTAGAAGCAAACTGTTATAGACCAAAATATATCCTGCCCCTATTTTCTAAAATCTTTGAAAACCAAGATAGTAAACAAATTACCGACCATTTCGAATCCCACCGTACCTTCTCCGCTATGCAATCTGGTTTCCGATCTGGTCATGGGTGCACCTCAGCCACGCTCAAGGTCCTAAACTATATTATAACCGCCATAGATAAAAGACAGTACTGTGCCGCCGTCGTCATCGACCTGGCCAAGGCTTTCGACTGTGTCAATCACCGTATTCTTATCGGCAGATTCAATAGCCTTGACTTCTCAAATGACTGCCTCGCCTGGTTCACCAACTACTTCTCAGAGAGAGTTCAGTGTGTCAAATCGGAGGGCCTGTTGTCTGGACCTCTGGCAGTCTCTATGGGGGTGCAACAGGGTTCAATTTTCGGGCCGACTCTTTTCACTGTATATACCAATGATGTCGCTCTTGCTGCTGGTGATTATTAGCCACCAATTATGCAAGTTCTCCCACTTAAAAAGATGAGAGAGGCCTGTAATTTTCATCATAGGTACACTTCAACTATGACAGACAAAATGAGGGGGAAAAAATTACAGAAAATCACATTGTAGGATTTTTTAATGAATTTATTTGCAAATTATGGTGGAAAATAAGTATTTGGTCACCTACAAACAAGCAAGATTTCTAGCTCTCACAGACCTGTAACTTCTTCTTTAAGAGGCTCATCTGTCCTCCACTCGTTACCTGTATTAATGGCACCTGTTTGAACTTGTTATCAGTATAAAAGATACCTGTCCACAACCTCAAACAGTCACACTCCAAACTCCACTATGGCCAAGACCAAAGAGCTGTCAAAGGACACCAGAAACAAAATTGTAGACATGCACCAGGCTGAGAAGACTGAATCTGCAATAAGCAGCTTGGTTTGAAGAAATCAACTGTGGGAGTAATTATTAGGAAATGGAAGACATACAAGACCACTGATAATCTCCCTCGATCTGGGGCTCCATGCAAGATCTCACCCCAAGGGGTTAAAATTATCACAAGAACGGTGAGCAAAAATCCCAGAACCACACGGTGGGACCTAGTGAATAACCTGCAGAGAGCTGGGACCAAAGTAACAAAGCATACCATCAGTAACACACTACGCCGCCAGGGACTAAAATCCTGCAGTGCCAGACATGTCCCCCTGCTTAAGCCAGTACATGTCCAGGCCCGTCTGAAGTTTGCTTGAGAGCATTTGGATGATCCAGAAGAAGATTGGGAGAATGTCATAAGGTCAGATGAAACCAAAATATAACTTTTTGGTAAAAACTCAACTGGAGTTGGGGACATGTTCGTGTTTGGAGGACAAATAATGCTGAGTTGCATCCAAAGAACACCATACCTACTGTGAAGCCTGGGGGTGGAAACATCATGCTTTGGGGCTGTTTTTCTGCAAAGGGACCAGGACGACTGATCCGTGTAAAGGAAAGAATGAATGGGGCCATGTATCGTGAGATTTTGAGTGAAAACCTCCTTCCATCAGCAAGGGCATTGAAGATGAAACGTGGCTGGGTCTTTCAGCATGACAATGATCCCACACACCGCCCGGGCAATGAAGGAGTGGCTTCGTAAGAAACATTTCAAGGTCCTGGAGTGGCCTAGCCAGTCTCCAGATCTCAACCCCATTGAAAATCTTTGGAGGAAGGTGAAAGTCCGTGTTGCCCAGCAACAGCCCCAAAACATCCACTGCTCTAGAGGAGATCGGCATGGAGGAATGGGCCAAAATACCAGCAACAGTGTGTGAAAACCTTGTGAAGACTTACAGAAAACGTTTGACCTCTGTCATTGCCAACAAAGGGTATGTAACAAAGTATTGAGATAAACTTTTGTTATTGACCAAATACTTATTTTCCACCATAATTTGCAAATAAATTCATAAAAAATCCTACAATGTGATTTTCTGGATTTTTTTTCTCATTTTGTCTGTCATAGTTGAAGTGTACCTATGATGAAAATTACAGGCCTCTCTCATCTTTTTAAGTGGGAGAACTTGCACAATTGGTGGCTGACTAAATACTTTTTTGCCCCACTGTATATTGCACTGGTCATCCCCAAAGCCAACACTTCCTTTGGCCGCCTTTCCTTCCAGGTCTCTGCTGCCAATGACTGGAACAAATTGCAAAAATCTCTGAAGCTGGAGTCTTATATCTCTCTAATTTTAAGCATCAGCTGTCTGAGCAGCTTACCGATCACTGTACCTGTACACAGCCAATCTGTAAATAGCACACCCGACTACCTCATCCCCATATTATTACTTACCCTCTTGCACCCCAGCTTTTGCACCCCAGTATCTCTACTTGCACATCTATCACTCCAGTATTAATGCTAAATTGTAAATATTTTCGCCACTAGGGTCTATTTATTGCCTTCCTCCCTACTCTTCTACATTTGCAAACACAGTACATATATTTTTCTATATTTCTTTTGTTTTGTGTTATTGACTGTACGATTGTTTGTGTAACTCTGTGTTGTTGTTTTTGTCACACTGCTTTGCTTTATCTTGGCCATGTCGCAGTTGTAAATGAGAACTTGTTCTCAACTTGCCTACCTGGTTAAATAAAGGTGAAATAAAAAAATTATTGTTTGCTTATGGCCTTATACAGCTCATTGAGTGCGGTCTTAGTGCCAGCATCAGTTTGTGGTGGTAAATTTGACAGATACGAAAAATACAGATGAAAACTCTCTTGGTAAATCGTGTGGTCTACAGCTTATCATGAGATACTCTACCTCAGGTGAGCAAAACCTTGAGACTTCCTTAATATTAGATTTCGTGAACCAGCTGTTATTGACAAATAGACACAGAGTGCCAACCCTTGTCTTACCGGAGGCAGCTGTTATATCTTGCCGATGTGTGTTATCCATGTCGTTATTCAGCCACAACTTGATGAAACATAAGGTATTAGAGTTTTTAATGTCCCGTTGGTGGGATAGTCTTGAACGGAGATCATCCAGTTTATTCTCCAATGATTGCACGTTGGCCAATAGGATGGATGGTAGAGGCAGGTTACTAACTCGCCAACAATTCTCACAAAGCACTCCGACCTGCGTCCCCTGTATCTCCGTCTTTTCTTCATGCAAATGACAGGGATTTGGGCCTGGTATCTCGAGTAAATCCTTTGCGTCCGACTTGTTAAAGAAAAAATCGTTGTCCAGTTCGAGGTGAGTAATCGCTGTTCTGATATCCAGAAGCTCTTTCGTTCATAACAGACAGTGGCATAAATATTATGTACAAAATAAGTTACAAACAATGCAAAAAAACACACAAAATAGCACAATTGGTTAGGAGCCCGTAAAACGGCAGCCATCTCCTCTGGCTCCCTTCAGTATAAAAAATATGCAAAAATAAGGAAAATCAGAAAGGGGGCAAATACTTTTGCACAGCAATGTACAGTATAATGTACAGTATACGGTATATAATTCCGTAATGTCTTGGCCCCCTACGGGCCTGGGCCCAGGAGTTTCAGCTCTGGAAAACCTGTACATTAATCCGGCCTTGTATATATGCTCATGTGTGCACTTACAGTACATACAGTATGTGTGTGTACTTATTCCATTGTGTGTGTTTATTTTCAGGAATCACATTGCTGCTTCTGTGTTTGTACATAAACACTTGGATTGATTTATGGCTGTATCACTGGAGGAAACCTATAACCAATAGTCCTCTGACCTACTAAACACCTACTAAACACCTACTAAATAGGAAAGCTACACCCATCTTTTAGTAAGTCTCTGACTCGACCCAGCCTGAGGAAATAAACGGCCAGCTATAAAGATGTAGAGGGTTAATCCAGCGAGAGACCGATTGAGGGTTAACCTCAGGCACAAGCTGCAGTCTACACTCCTTGTGGTTTACATTAGCAATCAATGACCACAAGTGTAGTTTGCAGTTGAAACAGACCAAGTTCTGCTACCACATTTTTATAACCGCTGCAACTGACCTTGCTGAAGTTTTCCTCCCTCCCAGAGTCTTGCTTTACGTTTAGAGAGTTAGAGGGAGGAACGTGTGGGGGTGTCTCCTAAACTCTCCAATCCAATGTGTAGGAGGTTTGTCAGTGTGTGTTTGTTTGTGTTTGTGTGTTCGTGTGTGTCTGTTGGGGTTCTCTGCAATGACAATGTCCCGCTCCATGCTCCTATTCATCGCGATGTAACAGCAATATAACAGTAATTACGGTGTCCAGCATGGGCCAAATCAAAGCTGCGTTTGATCTCTCCTCCAGGTGCTTGGAAGAGCTGTGACCTCTACCCCTATAGACTGAGAGAGGAGGCTAGACTTTCTGGGTATATGTTAGAAATGGGTGGGACTGAAGGGGATAAGAGATTGGGGGCAAGTCCTTCTAGGTGGATATGAACGGACAAGGAGAAGGGTCGCACTAATTATATCAAACTCCACTGCATACAATCTACTTCCACCCATTCTAATACGTCTACCCCTGCCCCCCTCTATCCATTTCTCCACCCACATCTCCCCTGACCCCTCAGCCCCCAAATCTGTCCATTCATTTGCCCAGGCATCAGTGCAGCTGTGTACAATACAAATCTCTATGGACAAGGCCTGCATGTGGGAGGGGGGTGGAGGGTTGAATATTTGGGTGGACAGGGTAGGGGGATTTGGGGAGGAGGTAGGAAGAGTAAGGTGGGAGGACTATTGTTTCACCAGAAACTCTCTCCATGTCGTGTCGCTTCAGCAGTGTTAATTTCTCCCAATTTCTCCACATCCTAACGAGCATATCCATTCAATCAATTAAGTTTAGGGGAATAAATGTGTGGAAGGTGTAGAAGGTGGGACAGAGCTCAGTGGAAATCGGATGAATGAATCAGAGAGGGGGGACACGGCAAGATACTCCTTTTTCAACTCCCCCTGTCATTATCAGTTGGACCGACCTGTGCTCATCTAAAGAGGAGAGAGCACTCCAATGGAGAGAAGGGGGGAAGGGAGGTTATGTGGGTGTAGCGTGTGGCCTGACATATCGTAGTTTCTAAAAAGTGTATTCAAACATAAGCTTAAAGTTGTATGTTAAGAAATAAGACACGTGTTATTGTGCAGCTGCGTTATTAATTATTTCCTTGTGCAGCCCATGTATCAACCTAGAGCGTCAATGGTATGCCGGGCACTCAGTCATATGGTTTAGTGTGTGTGAAATCAAGCAAACATTTTAAAATATAACTTGTGCCAGTAGAAGCACGGCTTGAATAAAGCTTGAATAACTGTAAAACTTGAAATGAAAGGATAGCCTTTAAAGTGTGAGAAGGGCTTACCAATAAAAACTTCCAAACGGACTAATTTGAGGTAGAAACGAGTTGGAGCGCTCAACAAAAAAGTAGAGATTGATTTAGTGTACAGGATGCGAACAGTTGACTGACGTTTTGACGTCAAGCTGACGTCTTAATCAGAGTGACCTGACCATTGCACTTAGCTCTTATTTATAGCCTAGACAAAACAAATGAGACAAAACAATGTAGAAAATATAGATATAATAAAATAGGTGATATTTGAGTGTCTAAATCCGGAGACAGAGACCCAAAATGCGAACAGGTGACTTGACGAAATGTCAGTCACATTTTCGCATCCTGTACAGTGGATTAAAGTGAACTAAAATATATGAATCTCTGCTTTTTTTGTAGAGTGCTGTAACTCCTTTTGGAAGTTTTTCTTGGTAAGCCCTTCTCAAGATTTCTGTCATTGTTGTTGCGCAACCCTCCTTTACCTTTCTTTGCTGAAGCGTAGAGGCACACCTCAACACTGATAGCCTTTGAAGTGTTTACATTCTGAAAGAGTGAAAGATAACTTGGAAGAGAGTGAATGGAAGGAGAAGTCTGTTGGCATACACAGTTGCTTAATCTGGTGTTGGCAGGAGGGGAAACCCAGAGTAGATCTCAGCAGTCTAAGTGGTTCCCTTTCAGTGGGTCACCTGGTATAACATACTATGGAGAGTCAATGACCAATCATATTCACCTGAATAAAACTGAAATCACGCTCAATGTGCCAATGAATGCCGAGCCCGCCCTCGGAATCACCCTCGCCTAAAGAAAGAACGTGTCACGCAATTTACAAACTTTTCAAGCTCACGAAGACTACGAAAGAGTACTTGTCCCCCAAGATTTTGACAGTTTTGGGTCTTGGTATCAGATTTTGTGTTTGTAAAACCTAACTACTTTCTGCTCTGCTTGTGTAGCTAATGTTTCCTTGCATGGGTAAGATTTGTGTTGGCTAAAAACCCACTACTTTCTGATCTGCTTGTATAGCCAGTGCTTCCTTGCTTGAGTAAGATGGCCAGTGGTAAGAGGAAGTTAAAAAAGGCTAACCTGTCGAGTTTGTACCGTGCTCTAGGGCATATGGTTACACAATGAAAATGAAAGATACTCAAGTGCTGTCCTGTTTCCCTGGGGTGGAAACACACTCAGTAGGCTTTGGCTCAGACCAGTTCGTGTGACCATTTTCAATGGCTGGGTTCAGGACTCATCGGGAGTCAGGCTAACTTTTTGAGAAAGATTGGGGCTGCTGGCGAAGGGTCTTCTGGTGGAGTGACCTGGGGAATGGTGTTGTCTGAGGCTGGGAGAAAGCAGCAGTGGTGTTGGGGGTTGATAGGGGTGTCATCCAAGCCGAGTGAGGATCATTCCGATTTCTCGTCCAGATTCCGAGGATAATATAGTATCCCTGGTTTGCTCTGGAGGATTTTCAGAGAGTGAATCAGATGACATCAAATCACATTTTATTGGTCACAAAAGTGTTTAGCAGATTTTTATTTGTATTTTTAATTATTTTTATACATATCCACAGATTGTGAGCTAAAGATGACAACCTTTCCTATGAGTATTATTTATTGACTGATTATGGCTTTCCAAATCGCCCAACACTGCTATTTGTAAGGTTAATTGTAATTGCATGTGGTGATTTTTTTGCTATTCCTGAACCTGTGACCAGAAACAAGCTAAATAGGGGCAATCCTGAAAGTGACTGTGCTATCCTGAAAGTGGGCAAAGAACGTGTTAATCTTGTCCTGAACAAGACGTCGGTCTCCGCGACTTGGTTGGTTTTCCTATTGTAGTTGGTGATTGTCTGTAGACCCTGCCACATACGTCTCGTGTCTTAGCCGTTGAATTGCGACTCCACTTGGTCTCTATACTGACGTTTTGCCTGTTTGATTGCCTTGCGGAGGAAATGACTACTCTGTATCTATTCTTCCATATTCCCAGTCAACTTGCCATGTTTAAATATGGTGGTTTGCGTTTTCAGTTTTGCGCAAATGCTACCATCTATCCATGGTTTCTGGTTTGGGTAGCTTTTAAGTCACAGTGGGTACAACATCTCAGTGGGTACAACATCTCCTATATTCCTGATAAACTACTGTTTAAGTGAATACGTCGATATTGTTCTTGGAAGCCACCTGGAATTTATCCCAGCCCGTGTTGTCAAAACAATCTTGAAGTGTGGATTCCGATTGGTCAGACCAGCGTTGAACAGTCCTTAGCACTGGTACTTCCTGTGAGTTTCTGCCTATAGGAAGGGTTGGTCAGATTTGCCGAAAGGAGGGAGGGAGATGACCTTGCATGCATCCCGGAAGTGGGAGTAACAGTGGTCTACAGTTTTAGCAGCGCGAGTACTGCAGTCAATATGCAGATAGAATTTAGGCAGCCTTTTCCTCAAATTAGCTTTCTTAAAATCCCCAGGTACAATAAATGCAGCATCAGGATTAATGGTTTCCAGTTTGCATAAAGTCCAGTGAAGTTCCTGGAGGTCCTTCATGGTATCGGCTTGAGGGGGGTTGTACACTGCCGCGACTATAGTAAATAAATTCTCTTGGGAGGTACTATGGTCGGCATTTGATTGTGAGGTATTCTAGGTCGGGTGAACAAAAGGACTTGAGTTCCTGTATGTTATCGCAATTACACCATGAGTCATTAATCATGAAACATACACCCCTGCCCTTCTTCTTCCCGGTGCAATGAACTGAGAATCCAGATGGCTGGACAGACTCTGGCAGTATATCCCGAGAAAGCCATGTTTCTGTTACAATTCCTGTTGTCTGTCTGGAAAGGAACCCTTGCCTTGATCTCATCAACTTTGTTATCCAGGGACTGATCATTAGCAAGTAATATACTCAGAAACGGTGTGTGGTGTGCGCACCTTCTAAGTCGGACTAGAAGACAGCTCGAAGTACCTCTTTTCCTCCACCGTTGTTTTGAATCAGACTCTGGAATCAGTTCAATTGCCCTGGGTGGTGTGAACAAAGGATCCACTTCAGGAAAGTCATATTCCTGGTTGTAATGCTGGTAGTACTGGTGAGTTACTGCCGCTCTGATATCCAATGGTTCTACCCAGCTGTATGTAATAACACATAACATTTTCTGGGTAACAATGTAAGAAATAATACATAAAAAACAAAATACTGTAAACTTTCCTAAGAACTAGAAGCAAGGCAGCCCTCTCTGTCGGCACCATCTTGAGAGACCGGGGCAGCCTAAAGCCCCGGCTTTGGATTTGGCGGGGTAAAGTGAAACATTGGTGGGTAACCTCTAAAGATCTTTTGAGGGGGAGAGAATTGTTTTAAGATGGTCACACAGATCATTTGGCTATTTGATTTTGAATTTCAGGACCCCTATAGGTATCAAAAGAAAATATTTAAAAAATATTGAATTTGGCCTTTATTACTATACCATAGAAATGCATTGAATATCTCATTTTTAAATGGCAAAAAATACAGTCAAAAATGTAATCATAAGGAATAAGATTTTGAAGTGTCTGGCCTTGTATGTAAGAAATATAAGAAAGCTCTTTGTTTGTATGGGTTACCTTCAGACGAGTCCTGTGACACTTGTTGGGATCGTAGAGCAAAATGGATGCTTGAGCCTTATTCGTGAGAATACAGATTTTCAGAATGTCTCATGGTTTAACAAACACCTCTGTAACTCGGCCACCTTCCACCTCAGATGCCTCCTCAGAAGGCCGACATAGGAGGATGTAGTGGATTAAGATGCGAAAACTGTGCTAATGCAGATCTTTTGCTGCATCTGCCTCGCTGTACTGTCCTGGCTGTGGGGAAAGTATGGGAGTGATTATGATGGCTCAGCACCACCTCTGGTTGATGTTGTCCCATATTCCTGAGAGGGGACGGCAGAAGTATTTATATAAGCCAGTTGGCGGATGTATTTGGATGAGCCAGTTTCACCAACAAGGTTCTTTGGCTCAAGTATAGTCCTCACAGGTCTATTTCAAGGAGAAACAAAACAGGACACAGCTCTACAGGTCCTTTTCCCACAAAAATCCTTTGCAGGGGCGGTTCAGCAGTTCCTGAAGTGTGAAGGAAAGGGTCCAGGGTAGAGGCAAGTTGCCTCTGGTCAGGGGGCGGTTACATTTTTTTACCATCTTGGTGGTTCTGGGCAACGGCAGACATCTTGGCACAGACTGCATGCCGGTAAAGAAGTAAACCTTGCTACCCTAGCTGGAGGCCAGGGGATAGGGCGTGTTCCCAGGGCTTCTTCCCAAGGTTTCAGGGCGTGTTCCCAGGGCGTGTTCCCAAGGTTTCTCAGCGTTCAGACGATGACGACGGTGACGATGGGGTACGGTCTGCAGTCCACCTTTTTGTGACGTCATAACGTCAGTGGTCCCTGAAGTCCAAGCACTAGTCTTGATTAGTCTAGGTTTCCTGTCTCCTTCAGAAGCAGGCGATTCTCGTTGTCCCATTGTCAGAAGTATAGAGTGGTCAGTACAGCCGGTTCTTCTTAGTTCGCAAGAGCGATGGAATGGTGCCTCCCATCCTGGACAAATTCTAAATGCTAAATTTTGCCGGCTATTGCAGTCAGTGCGATTGCTTCACGTCCATATATCTGAAAGATACATATTTTCATGTGACTATACAGTGAGTATACCAAACATTATGAACACATTCCAAATATTGAGTTGTACCCAATGTTCCCTCTAAGCTGTGCGCATGCATACCCCTGAGAACAGAAATATCAGCCCTCAGAGAGAAGCATGAGATTGAACATCAATCAACTTTCTAGAACAGTGGGCACCGACCTAACGATAAAGCAAATGATAAACCCAAGGATAATGCCATGTGCATCCAATGCAGCTACCCTGCATGCCAGGTAGGCAAACTGTTGCCATTATGAACCATTTCATGTGCCTGAAGGTACAAACTCTGCCTTCCGAGAGGGCCCAGAGAGAGAGGGCCCAGGGCCCAGAGTTCTCAATTTAAAATGATACCAGTAGACAATGTATATGAGGCAGATCATATAGCAGATTCTGTACATGCCTTTTAAGTGCTGACATATACAATTGTTTATTACAAATCCAACCCTTGTAATTTAGGTACAGTATCAAAATAAGGAGATGACATTTAAGCTACAGGAGATGAGCATTACAGGTAAATGTTGAGGTACATTTTATTTCATTTTAGCAATGTTGCTTGCAAAATTATTGCAATTGTTCCTATAGATAGACAGTACAAGGTGGCTCTATTTATCACTGACCCTGGGTAAACTAGCAACTGGGCTAACACAGCTAACCTTTTAGGTGTTTTCATTAACATTTAGTTGTCTTTATAATCGAGAGAGACATTTAACTAGCTAGCAGCTAGCTAGATAGTTATAGGTAAGTAGCTTATAAGGTTAGTTGACTTTTCTCAGAATGAACCTCATTGTGACTTTAATCTAACTTGTTAGGAAGAAATGTATTTTTATTTTTATATACATATTTTTTCCCCCTACAAATTAATACACTGGGCTTTTGTTAGTCCTTGACCAAAATTTCCCTCAGCCACCTATCTTTTGATAAACACAAAAATTCAAAAGTTCTCTAAAATGTTGTCGTCCTGTCTCGAGACTTACGCAAATTGGTCCACACGGACCAAAGCGGGTTTGTTAAAAAGTGTTTATCCTCAGATTACCTCCGACTATTACAGTGTGTTTAGAAAGTATTCACACCCCTTGACCTTTTCCACATTTTGTTGTGCTACGAAGTGGGATTTAAAATGTATTTAATTGTCATTTTTTGACAAGGATCTATCTACATAAAATATTCTGTAATGTCAGAGTGGAAGAAACATTCTGATCAATGGAAATTGGAGGCACCTAAGCTAAATTTAGATTCTCATAGCAAAGGGTATGAATACTTATGTAAATAAAGTATTGCTGTTCTTTATTGCTAATACATAAGCAAATATTTATAGAAATCTATTTTCACTTTGTCATTATGGAGTATTGTGTGTAGATTGAAGAGGATTTTTCTTATTGAATCCATTTTAGAATAAGGCTGTAACATAATAAAATGTGTAAAAAGGGAAGGGGTCTGAATGCTTTCCGAATGCACTGTATGTGTGAAATTTGTATTGATTTAGAATGGACCATTATCATGCACCTGTCTCGAAACAGGAGCAGGGGAAAAAAATACATGTCATCTATGCACTTAAATAGCGAATGGAGGACGCTTTTCTCTTTGTTAGTTTTCATGCCAGCCAGGTAGGCTGTACTCCTGTTGTAAGGAGAAGTATTGTGATTAATATTAGGGAAGTTGAGAATAAATATAGCAGGCCTAGCCTATAGAAAGCTGTTGGGATCCTCCTCTTTTTAATAGAGGCCATCACTCCTTTTTCTAACGCAATTGCATAGCCTATAGAAATGTTGAGCAACATGAGCTTATGGGCTTTCATGATGTGTTTAATTAGGTTTTCGAGTACATTTGCATTGATGTCAGAGTGATTAGAGGGACAATAGAGTGCTGAATATCTGACAGTTAGCAAGTTTGGTAGGCTACTAATGACCATCAGCAGTATCAGAGCTTGGAAATGTCTAATTACCATGACTAAACGGTCACATGGAATTTGACTGATGTCATGACTCGTGACCGCCGGTGTGATGGTAATATGGTCACCATAAAACTGCCCTAACCACAACCACACAACTACTGACCACAACCACACAACTACTGACCACAACAACACAACTACTGACCACACAACTACTGAACCACGTAGCTACTAACCACAACTGCTGTGAAGGGCGACCCAGCCCCCGAAGTGACTCTTCTTATCAACTTCTTATCAACTTATCAACTGCAAGAATTCCCTCTGTGTTGTCTTTGGAATTCAGCATTCTCAGTATTATCCCTCCAACCCCCATTGTCAAACCTCTGTGAAGCAGAGGTTCTGTTGTGATTACATCATGTGGGTCTGATATCTGATTGGAGGTTAACTTTACAGTAATACTATTGGTCAACTCAGATTTTGAATCCATACAACTGGGATGTTATAAAGGGTCTTACATTCATTGTCTCGTTCTCTTTATGTTCCTGACCTGCTGTGGTGAGATACTCTCTCTCTTTCTTTCTCTTTCCCTCTCCCATGAGCAATGGGCCACGGCACAAGCCATGTATTCTTTCGCTCTCTTTCTCTCTCGTATCATGCTTGGAATAATGCTTTGTTAGTGTCAGTATTGCCTTTTAATTTAAGCTTCGTGCCATGTACTATGTGAATCCATTCATTTTACAAAGTAATTCAACATTTGCATTTAGAATTCCATTCTCATGAACATTCCTTGATCATAATCAGCTACTGAGAGAAACTACTGACCACAACCTCACAAATACTGACCACAACTAAAAGCTCACTACTTACCACAACTACTGACCATAACCATGCAACTGCTGACCACAACTAGAGACCACTACTGACCACAACTACTGACCACAACCACACACCTACTGGCCAAAACCACACAGCTACTGACCACAACTACTGACCACAACTAAAGGACACTACTGACTACAGACCACAGCAAGCATTTCGCTACACTCGCATGAACATCATGTGACAAATAAAATGTGATTTTGATTTGATTTGACCACAACTACTGACCACAACCACACAACTACTGACCACAGCCACACAAATACTGACCACAACTACAGACCACTACTGACCACAACTACAGGCCACAACCGCACAACTACTGACCACAACCACACAAATACTGACCACAACTACAGATCACTATGGACCACAACTGCTGACCACAACCATGCAACTACTGACCACAAATAAAGGCCACTACTGACCACAACTATTGACCACAACCTGACCACAACCATTGATTCTGATTTGATTTGACCACCTTTGATTTGACCAACTACTGACCACAGCCACACAAATACTGACCACAACTACTGACCACAACCATGCAACTACTGACCACAAATAAAGGCCACTACTGACCACAACTACTGACCACAACCATGCAACTACTGACCACAACTACTGACCAGAACCACTGACCACAGCCACACAACCACTGACAATAACTACTGACCACAACCACATAACCACTGACCACAACTACCGACCACAGCCACACAAACACCGCCCACAGCAACTGACCACAACTGACCACAACTACTGACCACGGCTACTGACTACAACTACTGACCACAACTACTGACCACAATGCGCAACTACTGACCACAACTACAGACCACTAATGACCAACTACTGACCACAACTGCACAACTACTGACCACAACTATAGACCACTACTGACCACGACTACCTACCACAACCACACAACTACTAACCATAATCACTGAACACACAACTATACTGAATAAAAATATAAACACAACATGTAAAGTGTTTTCCACATGCACAAAAAGCTTATTTCTCTCAAATTGTGTTCACAAATAATTGTATTTCACAAGATAATCCATCCACCTGACAGGTGTGGAATATGAAGAAGCTGATTAAACAGCAGGATCATTACACAGGTGCACCTTGTGCTGGGGACAATAAAAGGCCACTCTAAAATGTGCAGTTTTGTCACAAAACACAATGCCACAGATGTCTGAAGTTCTGAGGGAGCATGCAATTGGCTTGCAGACTGCAGAAATAGCCACCAGAGCTGTTGCTAGAGAATTGAATGCTCATTTCCATATCCAACATTGTTCTAGAGAATTTGGCAGTACATCCAACCGGCATCACAACTGCAGACCACCTGTAACCATGCCAGCCCACATCCGGCTTCTTCACCTGTGGGATCGTCTGAGACGAGCCACCCGGACAACTGATGAAACTGTGGATTTGCACAACCGAATAATTTCTGCATAAGCTGTCAGACACCATCTCAGAGAAGCTGCTTACTCATTGTCCTCACCAGGGTCTTGACCTGAATGCAGTTCAGCATCGTAATTAACTTCAGTGGGCAAGTGCTCACCTTCGATGGCCACTGGCATGCTGTAGAAGTGTGCTCTTCATGGATGAATCCCAGTTTCAACTGTAGCAGGCAGATGGCAGACAGCGTGTATTGCATTGTGTGGGCGAGTGCCCTATTGTGGCTGTGGGATCATGGTATGGGCAGGCATAAACTACGGACAATGAACACAATTGCATTCTATTCATGGCAATTTGAATGCAGAGATACCGGGATGAGATCCTGAAGCCCATTGTCGTGCCATTCATCCGCTGCCATCACCTCATGTTTCAACATGATAATGCACAGCCCCATGTCGCAAGGATCTGTACATAATTCCTGGAAGATGAAAATGTCCCAGTTCGTCCATGGCCTGCATATTCACCAGACATGTCATCCATTGATGTTTGGGATCCTCTGGATCGACGTGTACGACAGTGTGTTTCAGTTCCTGCCAATATCCAGCAACTTCACACAGCCATTGAAGAGCAGTGGGGCTACATTCCACAGGCCACAATAAACAGCCTGATCAACTCTATATGAAGGAGATGTGTGAGGCAAATTATGGTCACACCAGATACTGACTGGTTTTCTGATCCACGCCTTGACTTTTTTCTAAAGGTATCTGTGACCAACAGATGCATATCTGCGTTCCCAGTCATGTGAAATCCATGTTTCTTTTATATTTTTATTCAGTGTACTTACCAAAACCATTGACCTAAACTACTGACCATAACTACAGACCACAACCTCACAACTACTGACCACAATTAATGAACCACGCAAATACTTACCCAAACTACTGACCGCTACTGACCACAACCTCACAACTACTGACCACAATTAATGAACCACGCAAATACTTACCCAAACTACTGACCGCTACTGACCACCGCTATTGACCAAACCTACTGACTACAACTACACAGGAGCTGATCACAAAACTACTGAACAACACAACTAATGACTATGACACAGCTGCTGACCACAACTACTTACCACAACCACACAACTACTGACCACAAGTGCTGACCACAAGTACTGACCAGGTCCATACTGTGGGGCCCAAAGAACCCGCAACACAACTACACAACTGATGACCACAACTACTTGACCACAACTGCTGCTCTGGTCTGCACTAGCTCTGTTCAAGCTCTGGTCCTGGGCATAGCTAGCATTGGTTCACACTAGCTCTTGTCTAGCTCTGGTCCGCACTATATATGATAACTACTTAAATGAGCATAAATTAGCATTTACTGTAATACCCCAAAACAATCATTGTAATTATTGAACCATTCAAGCTATAGACACCAAACCAACATTCACATGTTCAGGCTGTCCTATCCTATCAACCAATAAATCAGTCAATCTTTTCATCTACCTACTTTTTCACTCACTATAACCAATCACCACCATTAATACAGCAGACTATACCTCCAACTTTCACATGTTCAGGCAATCCTAACTTCAAATTCTTTAAATTCTTGTCAACTATAACAGTTCCTTCAGAAATTATTCACACCTCTTTACTTTTTCCACATTTGGTGTGCTATAGCCTAAATTAAAATAGATTTCATTGAGATTTACTGTCAACTTGGAATTTTGTTTTTAGAATTTTTAACAAACTAATTAAAGAATATAAAAGCTGAAATATCTTTAGTCAAAAAGTACTAATTACCTGTGTTTATGGCAAGCCTAAATATGTTTAAGAGTAAAAATGTGCATAACAAGTCCCGTAATAAGTGGAAAGGACTCACTCTGTGTGCAATAATAGTGTAGAACATGACCTTTGAATCACTACCTCATTTTTAAAATTTAACTAGGCAAGTCCGTTAAGAACAAATGCTGATTTACAATGACAGCCTAGTGGGTTAGGTGCCTTGTTCAGAGGCAGAATGATAGATTTTTAACTTGTCAGCTCAGGGATTTGATCTACCAACCTTTCGGTTGCTGGCCCAACGCTCTAACCACTAGGCTACCTGCCACACTCTGTACTCCACACAAATAACTGTAAGGTCTCTCAGTCGAGCAGTGATTTCAAACACAGATTCAACCACAAATTCCAGGGAGGCATTTAGCAATGCCTTGCAAAAAAAGTCACATATTGGTAGATGGGTAAAATAATATAATAAGATATTGAATATCCCTTTGATCATGATGAAAGTTATTAATTACACTTTGTATGGTGTATCAATACACCCAGCCACTACAAAGATACAGGTGTCCTTCATAACTCAGTTGTGGAAGAAAACCCCTCAGAGATTTCACTATGAGGTCAATGGTGACTTTTAAAACAGTTACAGGGTTTAATGGCTGTGATAGGAGAAACTGGAGGATGGATCAACGACATTGTAGTGAAAACAAGGAAGCCTGTACAGAATAAAAATATTCCCAAAAATGTATCCTGTTTACAATATGGCACTAAAGTAAAACTGCAAAATATGTGGTAAAGTAATTAACTTTATGTTCTGAATACAAAGCATTAAGTTTCAGGCAAATCCAACACAACATATAACTGAGTACCACTCTTCATATTTTCAAGCATGGTGGTGGCTGCATCATGTTATGGGTATGATTTTCATCTGCAAGGATTATGGAGTTTTTTTGGATAAAAATAAACAGAATAAAACAAAGCACAGGCAAAATCCAAGAGGAAAACCAGTTTCATTCTGCTTTCCAACAGACACTGGGAAACAAATTCACATTTAAGCAGGACAATAACCTAAATAACCTTTCATAGACCCAGTAGTCTATCAAAGTAATCAGACCAATTATTCTACTACATTTAACTTTGACTATATGCAACTCCTTTGCTTTAAATAGTAAAGTAACACTTTTAAATCTTCTACCACTACCACAAAAATAGTTTTAAAGAGTTAAAGCAAGTCGCAACAATTTTACTTCATGTACAATTACCATCGAGTTATTTTAAAAGTTATTAAAGGTGAAGTTGGTTGATGATCATTGCTAGACAGTCATTTTCAAGTCTATCCACAGATTTAAGTCAAAACTGTAATTAGGCCACCCAGGGACATTCAGTGTCATCTTGGTAAGCAGTGTATATTTGGCCATGTATTTTAGGTTACGGTCCTGCTGAAAGGTGTCTGTTGGAAAGCAGATTGAAACAGAATTTTCCCTGAACTTAGCTCTATTCTGTTCATTTTTATCATTAAAAAATGCTCTAGTCCTTGCTGATGACGAGCATATACAGCCACCACAATACTTTAAAATATGAGTGGTACTCCGTGATGTGTTGTGTTGGACTTGCCCCAAACATAACACTTTGTGTTCAGGACACTCTGTCAAGCAGTATTGTGGAATAACTACTGTTGATCCATCTTCAGTTTTCTTCTATCACAGCCAATTAACTCTATAATATGTGTTTGAATTCACTGCGTGACTGAAGGACGTTAGGTTAGTATCACAGCCAATTAACTCTATAATATGTGTTTGAATTCACTGCGTGACTGCAGGACGTTACAGATCATTGTATGAATTCACTGCGTGACTGAAGGACGTTAGGTTAGTATCACAGCCAATTAACTCTATAATATGTGTTTGAATTCACTGCGTGACTGCAGGACGTTACAGATCATTGTATGAATTCACTGCGTGACTGAAGGACGTTAGGTTAGTATCACAGCCAATTAACTCTATAATATGTGTTTGAATTCACTGCGTGACTGCAGGACGTTACAGATCATTGTATGAATTCACTGCGTGACTGCAGGACGTTACAGATCATTGTATGAATTCACTGCGTGACTGAAGGACGTTAGGTTAGTATCACAGCCAATTAACTCTATAATATGTGTTTGAATTCACTGCGTGACTGCAGGACGTTACAGATCATTGTATGAATTCACTGCGTGACTGCAGGACGTTACAGATCATTGTATGAATTCACTGCGTGACTGCAGGACGTTACAGATCATTGTATGAATTCACTGCGTGACTGAAGGACGTTAGGTTAGTATCACAGCCAATTAACTCTATAATATGTGTTTGAATTCACTGCGTGACTGCAGGACGTTACAGATCATTGTATGAATTCACTGCGTGACTGCAGGACGTTACAGATCATTGTATGAATTCACTGCGTGACTGCAGGACGTTACAGATCATTGTATGAATTCACTGCGTGACTGCAGGACGTTACAGATCATTGTATGAATTCACTGCGTGACTGCAGGACGTTACAGATCATTGTATGAATTCACTGCGTGACTGCAGGACGTTACAGATCATTGTATGAATTCACTGCGTGACTGCAGGACGTTACAGATCATTGTATGAATTCACTGCGTGACTGCAGGACGTTACAGATAGTTGTTTGAATTCACTGCGTGACTGCAGGACGTTACAGATAATTGTTTGAATTCACTGCGTGACTGCAGGACGTTACAGATCATTGTATGTTTCGGGAACAGAGATGCAGTAGTCATTCAAAATCTTGTTAAACACTATTATTGCACACAGAGTTAGTCTATGCAACTTATGTGACTTGTTGCGCACAATTTATTTAGGCTTGCCATAACATACTGTAGGGGTTGAATACTTATTGACTCAAGACATTTCAACTTCTCATTTGTAATGAATTAGTAAAAATGTAGAAAAACATTATTTAACTTTGACATTATGGGGTATTGTGTGTAGGTTATGGGGTATTGTGTGTAGGCCAGTGACCAAAAACAATCTAAATGTAATACAGTACATTTTATGTAGGTCAGTGACAAAAATGATGTATTATCTTTTGATACAGAAAAAGCTTTTGATAGACTAGAATGGTCATATCTCTGGTCTGTCTTGGAACATATGGGAATTGGCTACAAATCAAATCAAATTTATTTATATAGCCCTTCGTACATCAGCTAATATCTCAAAGTGCTGTACAGAAACCCAGCCTAAAACCCCAAACAGCAAGCAATGCAGGTGTAGAAGCACGGTGGCTAGGAAAAACTCCCTAGAAAGGCCAAAACCTAGGAAGAAACCTAGAGAGGAACCAGGCTATGTGGGGTGGCCAGTCCTCTTCTGGCTGTGCCGGGTGGAGATTATAACAGAACATGGCCAAGATGTTCAAATGTTCATAAATGACCAGCATGGTCGAATAATAATAAGGCAGAACAGTTGAAACTGGAGCAGCATGGCCAGGTGGAATGGGGACAGCAAGGAGTCATCATGTCAGGTAGTCCTGGGGCATGGTCCTAGGGCGCAGGTCCTCCGAGAGAGAGAAAGAAAGAGAGAAGGAGAGAATTAGAGAACGCACACTTAGAATAACACAGGACAGCGAATAGGACAGGAGAAGTACTCCAGATATAACAAACTGACCGTAGCCCCCCGACACATAAACTACTGCAGCATAAATACTGGAGGCTGAGACAGGAGGGGTCAGGAGACACTGTGGCCCCATCCGAGGACACCCCCGGACAGGGCCAAACAGGAAGGATATAACCCCACCCACTTTGCCACAGCCCCCACACCACTAGAGGGATATCTTCAACCACCAACTTACCATCCTGAGACAAGGCTGAGTATAGCCCACAAGATCTCCGCCATGGCACAACCCAAGGGGGGGGGGCGCCAACCCAGACAGGATGACCACATCAGTGAATCAACCCACTCAGCTGACGCACCCCTTCCAGGGACGGCATGAGAGAGCCCCAGTAAGCCAGTGACTCAGCCCCTGTAAAAGGGTTAGAGGCAGAGAATCCCAGTGGAAAGAGGGGAACCAGCCAGGCAGAGACAGCAAGGGCGGTTCGTTGCTCCAGAGCCTTTCCGTTCACCTTCCCACTCCTGGGCCAGACTACACTCAATCATATGACCCACTGAAGAGATGAGTCTTCAGTAAAGACTTAAATGTTGAGACCGAGTTTGCGTCTCTCACATGGGTAGGCAGACCGTTCCATAAAAAATGGGGCTCTATAGGAGAAAGCCCTGCCTCCAGCTGTTTGCTTAGAAATTCTAGGGACAATTAGGAGGCCTGCGTCTTGTGACCATAGCGTACGTGTAGGTATGTACGGCAGGACCAAATCAGAGAGATAGGTAGGAGCAAGCCCATGTAATGCTTTGTAGGTTAGCAGTAAAACCTTGAAATCAGCCCTTGCTTTGACAGGAAGCCAGTGTAGAGAGGCTAGCACTGGAGTAATATGATCACATTTTTTGGTTCTAGTCAGGATTCTAGCAGCCGTATTTAGCACTAATTGAAGTTTATTTAGTGCTTTATCCGGGTAGCCGGAAAGTAGAGCATTGCAGTAGTCTAACCTAGAAGTGACAAAAGCATGGATTAATTTTTCTGCAGCATTTTTGGACAGAAAGTTTCTGATTTTTGCAATGTTACCTAGATGGAAAAAAGCTGTCCTTGAAATGGTCTTGATATGTTCTTCAAAAGAGAGATCAGGGTCCAGAGTAACGCCGAAGTCCTTCACACTTTTATTTGAGACGACTGTATAACCATTAAGATTAATTGTCAGATTCAACAGAATATCTCTTTGTTTCTTGGGACCTAGAACAAGCATCTCTGTTTTGTCCGAGTTTAAAAGTAGAAAGTTTGCAGCCATCCACTTCCTTATGTCTGAAACACATGCTTCTAGCAAGGGCAATTTTGGGGCTTCACCATGTTTCATTGAATTGTACAGCTGTGTGTCATCCGCATAGCATTGAAAGTTAACATTATGTTTTCGAATGACATCCCCAAGAGGTAAAATATATAGTGAAAACAATAGTGGTCCTAAAATGGAACTTTGAGGAACACCGAAATTTACAGTTGATTTGTCAGAGGACAAACCATTCACAGAGACAAACTGATATCTTTCCGAAAGATAAGATCTAAACCAGGCCAGAACTTGTCCGTGTAGACCAATTTGGGTTTCCAATCTCTCCAAAAGAATGTGGTGATCGATGGTATCAAAAGCAGCACTAAGGTCTAGGAGCACGAGGACAGATGCAGAGCCTCGGTCCGATGCCATCATTTACCACCTTCACAAGTGCCGTGTCAGTGCTATCATGGGGTCTAAAACCAGACTGAAGCATTTCGTATACATTGTTTGTCTTCAGGAAGGCAGTGAGTTGCTTCGCAACAGCCATTTCTAAAAATTTTGAGAGGAATGGAAGATTCGATATAGGCCGATAGTTTTTTATATTTTCTGGGTCAAGGTTTGGCTTTTTCAAGAGAGGCTTTATTACTGCCACTTTTAGTGACTTTGGTACACATCCGGTGGATAGAGAGCCGTTTATTATGTTCAACATAGGAGGGCCAAGCACAGGAAGCAGCTCTTTCAGTAGTTTAGTTGGAATAGGGTCCAGTATGCAGCTTGAAGGTTTAGAGGCCATGATTATTTTCATCATTGTGTCAAGAGATATAGTACTAAAACACTTGAGCGTCTCTCTTGATCCTAGGTCCTGGCAGAGTTGTGCAGACTCAGGACAACTGAGCTTTGAAGGAATACGCAGATTTAAAGAGGAGTCCGTAATTTGCTTTCTAATAATCATAATCTTTTCCTCAAAGAAGTTCATGAATTTATCACTGCTAAAGTGAAAGTCATCCTCTCTTGGGGAATGCTGCTTTTTAGTTAGCTTTGCGACAGTATCAAAAAGGAATTTCGGATTGTTCTTATTTTCCTCAATTAAGTTAGAAAAATAGGATGATCGAGCAGCAGTAAGGGCTCTTCTGTACTGCACGGTACTGTCTTTCCAAGCTAGTCGGAAGACTTCCAGTTTGGTGTGGCGCCATTTCCGTTCCAATTTTCTGGAAGCTTGCTTCAGAGCTCGGGTATTTTCTGTGTACCAGCGAGCTAGTTTCTTATGAGAAATGTTTTTAGTTTTTAGGGGTGCAACTGCATCTAGGGTATTGCACAAGGTTAAATTGAGTTCCTCAGTTAGGTGGTTAACTGATTTTTGTCCTCTGGCGTCCTTGGGTAGACAGAGGGAATCTGGAAGGACATCAAAGAATCTTTGTGTTGTCTGTGAATTTATAGCACGACTTTTGATGTTCCTTGGTTGGGGTCTGAGCAGATTATTTGTTGCAATTGCAAATGTAATAAAATGGTGGTCCGATAGTCCAGGTTTTTGAGGAAAAACATTAAGATCCACAACATTTATTCCATGGGACAAAACTAGGTCCAGAGTATGACTGTGACAGTGAGTAGGTCCAGAGACATGTTGGACAAAACCCACTGAGTCGATGATGGCTCCGAAAGCCTTTTGGAGTGGGTCTGTGGACTTTCCCATTTGAATATTAAAGTCACCAAAGATTAGAATATTATCTGCTATGACTACAAGGTCCGATAGGAATTCAGGGAACTCAGTGAGGAACGCTGTATATGGTCCAGGAGGCCTGTAAACAGTAGCTATAAAAAGGGATTGAGTAGGCTGCATAGATTTCATGACTAGAAGCTCAAAAGACGAAAACGTCTTTTTTTTTTGTAAATTGAAATTTGCTATCGTAAATGTTAGCATCACCCCCGCCTTTGCGGGATGCACAGGGGACATGGTCACTAGTGTAGCCAGGAGGTGAGGCCTCATTTAACACAGTAAATTCATCAGCCTTTCAAATTCATGAACATGATTAAAATGCTATATGCCAATCCCTCAGAAATAACAGCCAATATCTGCTCTGCTCCATTCGGAAGCACTAGAAGCAACAGACAAGGCGTTCTAATTTCACCTTTGCTATTCTCATTATCCATGCAACCCTTGAAATGTTGCAATATGCCTGGTTGGGCGTCTGTGCTTTTCACTGACAGTCACAACTCAACAATCATCTATTTGGTATTCGCTGACCAAACTGTGCATGCTGCCTTTCCTTCCGACTGTAGGCAATGAGATTTAAAACAGTTCACTTTTTTTTCAAGAAGCTCATGATCCTGTGGACAAATCACGCTTTAGAAGTTTATTTTGAATGATTACATTTTTTTCTGTATAGACAAAAGTAGGCTAATTAGGTTATATAACTTTGGCAATTTAATTCAAATTTACTTAGGAAAGCTTAGCTTCCCCTTGTCTTTTGGACGTGCCGCCTATGCTCTTTACACAAAATTGACATACATCAACATGTTTTGATGGGGTTTTAAATCGGTGATTTCCCGGCCATCCTCAAGCACTGTTGCACCTACAACACTAATCAAGAGAGTACTATTAGAGTTCCCCCCAAGTAAGGCATTTGATTGGTTTGATGTGTTGCGAGGCGTCACTGATTTACACCGGGTCTCCGCTCCCTATTTAGCTATTTTTCTGCCATGAACTTGCCCAGGATTCTCGTTTCAAGGAAGCCTGGTTCTCAACGATTCTACTGAACTTTGAATCAATGTACTTCAAGGGTATTGGATTTGAGAAGGTTGGCAAAAAGTGAGGGAAGGATGGAGGAGGGGGGTCAAATCATGGAACTTGAATGCCCTGTCTGGTCTAGACATTTATTTGGCAATGACAAATGCACCGGTGGATTGTATCCGCACCCACAACTCCTCCACCAATTACAGAAATCAATGCGTCGGCTGAGTTTGTGCCGTCTGCACTGGTTACTGTCCGTAGGCTTCCCGAGATGCAGTCACTCAACCATTTATGAAAATCAAGGCAGCCATGTCTCAATACCATTACCCCTGCAGAAAGATCAAGAAATGATCACCCCAATGTAATTCCATGGCAATTAACCTTGGGTGTAATCCAGCAAGCTTGCTGATTGCTGTCCAAAAAACTTTAACCCAATCCGCCCAGCAAGGTTTGTATCATTATTATAATTAGCAGCGTACAGTGACTTAGATTCCACACAAAAGTCTGACTCAACATCTGTCGAAGAAGAGAGATTCACATAAGCGATGGTGGCTAGATGGATAGGAGGAAATGAGGAGGAGGAATACGAGGAGGCAAGGAAGGTTCAGTTTGAAAGTCACTGATCCATCAGAGAGACACGACAGGTCTGTAATGGACCAGTCTCAGGGGAAGCTAAGCAAAACTCTAAATTAGGGTATGAAGAACAAACACACACAGAGAAACAATAGTAATAATAACAATAATACAAATAATATAGCACTTACATTACAAAGATAATCTGAAATATGTTCTAAACAGAAAAAGTTAACTAATGCAGGCTTATGTCTTGACTGGGATGGTCTTCTTCAGCTGGTAGGGTTTTGAGGTAGTTCAGAAAGGCAGTAGCGGGGGAGTGCTGATGGTACAGGGAGGGAAAAGTGTCAGTTCAATAGACAGACCAGGGGCTCTTCATGGGCACCTTGCCATACGCTCCTCTGTAGGTAGGCTGGGTCAACAACTACCAAAAGTCTAGCACCCACCTGGTTGATGCTTCGGCGGCAGTAGGCAAAGATATTTTAGCTCAGTAACAATGTCAACCACCATGGATGTTTACACTGGAGGTAATAAGGAGATCACAGCTGATTTCATGTTTTTACGTGATGCTACCAGGGACTAAAATAGAACAAGTCAGTCATGGATGAGTGTGTGTGTGTGTGTGTGAATGTGTTTCTGGTGAGGTCAGGGCGGGACTACTGCATTACCACATTTGTGGCCGACCTCAGGGGCCCCAATTTTACGATAAAAATATATGAAAATCAGCTAACTTACTGCATTTCAACACATTTTGTCATGAGGCTAAGAGAAAATATTGTAGTTTTAAAGCTAATCTCCTGCAATTCCAGTCTTTTTGCCATGGGGCATTTATTTATTTTGCTGTTTTATAGCTCATCTCATGCTTTTGTTCACATTTTGCCATGAGACAGAGAAAATGTTGCATTTTTAAAGCTAATTTTGCTGTCATATGCGATCTGGGGACACTGCTTGCCCATTCAGTAATCCGGCTCTGGGTGAGGGGTGAATAGATCTCAGTCACTCAGTCAGTTCATTCTTAGGTATGTGTCAATTATGCTGTAGGCCCCGATTCAGGTCTGCTGAATGCTTTCTGTATTATTCAGAGGTATTTTTTTAAATAACTCTTCATTTTAACAGGGTTACTGCCTTATTCAAAGTACACACAAACAAAAATAAAGAAAATAAATCCTTTCCGCTCGGATAATCATCATCCCCCAACCCAACGTTATTCAATCAGCAGGTGGTGTGGCTGTGCAAGATTTCAAGAAACTCTATCCCCCCCCAAAACACCAGTCCAGCCAGACTCCATTCTATAAAAGACATGTCAGAAACACGATCCTCCATTGCCAGCCCTGTTAAAGAAAAGCTTCCCTAACCAAGCACTCTCTGTGTCATCTCATCTAAGACTTGAAAGATGAAACGGTACAATAGGCTCGGAGTGTGTGCGCTTGTTTGTGAATGGTGTGTGTGTGCCCATGTGTGTGTATCCATCAGTGTGCATTCATGGGCTTGTGTGTGCGTGTATGCAGGTACAATAGGTTCAGGACAGGTTGCCTTCAAAAGAACAGCACAAGTTTGGAGAGAAGAAGAGAATAATAGCTTGTAAATCATGAATGAAAGGGAGTAAAGCGATGGGAGACGGACATCACCTGTTGATGGGTAACGCAATCGCTTAATGATTCTTCAGGTGCTGAATTGTGTGTATGTGTGTCTGTGTGGACAGACTCACACCTGTGGCTCAAGATCTCGCTTTTATGTCCCACTGCAATAAATGTGAGAGATCTCTTGCACTCTCCACATATACCAATTGAACCATCAACCCACACGCTCTATCGCTGTAACAAAGACTCTGTGAATCTAGAAGCAGGTGCAGGTGAAACGTTTAATAAAACAAACATGGAACGAGACAACGTAACAATATTGTCTTTGCATAAACACAGGATCAATACTGACTGGGGAAGGAACCTAAGGGAGTGCCAGATATAGGGAAGGTTATAAGTGAGGTAATGGAGTCCAGGTGTGCCTCATGATGAAGTGCAGGTGCTCGTAAAGATTGATGCCAGGTGAGCATAATGATGGATCCCAGAACCGGTGGTTAGTATACCGGCAATGTCAAACACCGGATGGGAGGAGCAGGAGAAGACGTGACTTGACAGTACACCCCCCCCCTTTGACGTGTGGCCCCAGCCGCAGGATGACGCCGACCAGTCCGGACGGCGAAGGTGGAACCCAACTGCGCTCCTCTTGGCCATACCCCTCCAAGTCCACCAGGTACTGGAGCCGACCCTCACAAAGTCGGGAGTCCAGTTGGGATGTGACGGCATAGACTGGACTCTCCTTGATGTCCGGGGGGGTGGAGGGGTGTCGTGGTGTACAGCATCAGCTAGAAGACCAGGAACCACCGGCCTGAGAAGAGAGACTTGAAAAGAAGGTGAGATACGGTAGTCACTTGGAAGCTGTAACCTATATGTCACCTCGTTGACCCTCCGGAGAACCTTGAACGGACCCACAAATCGGAGGCTCAGCTTCTTGCAGGGTGGGAGGAGTGGGGGGTTCCTGGTAGAAAGCTAGACACAGGGTCGCACTGCGGTGGCGGTCTGCCCACTCCTTTTGACAGTCGACGGCGCGCTGGAGTCTCACGTGAGCATTGCTCCACACTTCTTCTGCATGCTGGAACCACTCATCAACCACAGGAGCTTTGGTCTGGACCGGGCTCCACGGAGCTTCTTCATAAAGGCTCTCCATACCCGTGATGTGAATTGGGGGCCACGGTTGAAGGCGACGTCCTCCGGAAGGCCATAATGCTGGAAGACCTGCTGGAATAGTGCCTCAGCGACCTGGAGAGCAGTATGGAGACCAGAAAGAGGGATTAAAATGACAGGATTTTAAAAATCTATCCACATCCACCAAAATGGTGGTAAAACAATCAGAGGAGGGGAGATCATAACAAAGTAAATGGATAGACGGGACCAGGGATGCTGAGGCATGGGAAGAGGGGAGTTTCCCTACTGGAGCGTTCTGGGGGGGATTTGGTTTGGGCACATATCGAGTAGGAGTTGATGTAGCGAGTGACATCCTGTTCGAAGGTAGGCCAACATTATTTCTCACAGATGGATTCTGTAGTGCAAGGAATGCCTGGATGTCCAGCGACGACAGCTGTCTGTGCTCAGGTCAGTAGCTTGTCCCTTATCCCTGTAGGAACGTAGATGTGCTTGGGAGGACAGTTAGTGGGTGTGGGCTCCCTCTCCAGAGCCTGGCGAATGTCCACATCTATGTCCCAGACCACAGGGGCCATGACTCGGGAGGATGGGATGATAGGTGCATTCTGGACAGGACCCTCTCCCTAATCGTAGAGTCAGAACAGGGAATGGGCCTTGGTGTTCTTTGAACCTGTGTGATAGGTCAGCGTGAAGTCAAACCTCTTGAAGATAAGGGCCCACCTTGCTTGGATTCAGCCTCCTCACTGTCCGTATGTACTCCAGGTTCCAATGGTTGGTGAGGATGACAAATGGTTCCTTGGCTCCCTCCAGCCAGTATCTCCACTCCTCTAATGCCAACTTCACCGCCAGGAGCTCACAATCATGGCGTCGTAATTCCTCTCTGCAAGGGACAGTTTCTTAGCGTAATATGCACACGGATACAATTTCTCTGGGTTACCCTGTCGTTGAGAAGTAACTGCTCCCACGTCCACCACTGAAGCGTCCACCTGGACGTTTGAGCAATGGGGTGGAGGTGAAATTTCCCTTGAGTAGACAGAAGGCCTCATCACCACCAACCTACGTGGACCACACTTAAGGAGAGAGGTGAGAGGAGCGGCGATGGAGCTGAAGTTCCTGATGAAACGGCGGTAGAAGTTGGCAAACCCCAAAAATCATTGTAACCCCTTTATGGTGGTTGGGACTAGCCAAGATCTGACCGCATCTACCTTCTTGTCGCCCATCCTCACTCTATGCGGGCTGATTTGGTAATCTAAGAAGGAGACAGCCCTCTGATGAAATTAATACTTCTCAACCTTGACAAAGAGGTGGTTAGCCAGAAGGCGTT
Source organism: Oncorhynchus tshawytscha (assembly GCF_018296145.1). Lineage (NCBI taxonomy): Eukaryota > Metazoa > Chordata > Actinopteri > Salmoniformes > Salmonidae > Oncorhynchus > Oncorhynchus tshawytscha. The sequence continues at coordinate 1,385,711 of NC_056446.1, read as the reverse complement.
CCAGGACTGCTCGATCTTGAGCGATGTGATCCTCCAGGGTAGCTGACTAGACCAGGATGTCATCTATATACACAGCCACCTGGAGTCCGAGCATGTCGCTGAACACCTATTTAACAAATGCCTGGAACACTGAAGGAGTATAGGCTAAGCAAAATTGCATCACCAAGTACTCGTAGTGACCAGACATCATGCTAAATGTAGTCTTCCATTCATCCCATTCCTGGATGAGATTGTAAGCACTCCGCAGGTCAAGTTTAGTAAAGAACCGGGCCCCTCAGAGCTGTTTGATTGGTGCCGGCACCAATGGGAGAGGGTACCAATACTTTGTGCTGATTTCATTGATTCCTCTGTAATCAATGCATGGACGTAACCCTCCATCCTTCTTGGCCATGAAGAAGAAACCAGCCCTCGGTCTCAGCCGCTGACAGAGGGTAGATGCGTCTGCACTGAGGCGCTGAACCTGCAAGCAGGTTGATGGCACAGTCCCAGCGGCGATGAGGAGGAAGACAGGTGGTGCGGGTCTTGGAGAATACCTCCCGCAGGTCCTGGTATACCTCCGGGATGTTGGGCTGAAGGGCAACTGCCACCTCGACCATGAGATGGTGGTGTAAGGGAGGCAGAGGATGATCTTGTGAACTGGTGCACTGGTAATGAAGAAGGGGATATTCTCCTGATGAATGGACTCCACGGTGAGGGTGAGTGGTTGGGTGATGTGTGTAATGGTTTCAGAACCTACTGGCCGACTATCGAGGGCTTGAACCTGGAAAGGAGAGGAGGCAAGGGTCTGGTCAATAAAGTTCCCCACTTCACTGGAATCCATTAAAGCTGTAGACACAGTACATGAGGGACAGTGAACTAGTGTGATGACATCAAAAATAATTTAGCAGAAAGTGATGAAGAGGGAATACTTACTCCTGCCCCAGGAGGTGGAAGATCACGTGACCGTCCCTCTGCTCTTGTGGATCCCATATTAGGAAGTGCCGGACACCACTGGAGCTGGTTCCCTGCATGACCACAATACAGACAGAGGCCTAGCTGTCTCCGTCTGCATCGTACCGCCACAGGGAGGTGTGTGACCCCTACCTCCATTTGTTCAGGCTCTGATTCTGAGTTTTCACTGAGGGAGGGAGAAAAGCGATAAGAGTACCAACGCTCCAGAAGTAGATTAACCAGATAAATGGCCATCGCAATGAGTGCCTCGAAGGAGAGCCGGTAGTCTGGACAGGCTATTTCCATCTGGACATCCTCGCACAGACCTCCTTTGAATAGCGTATGATGCGCTGGCTTGTTCCATCCACACATCTGTCCGGGAGGTGAGTATGTACTCGGCAGCCGTCTGGTCCCCCTGCTGTAATTGGAATAGACGCTCACCCCACTCTCTGCCCTCAGGGGGATGATCGAAGATACATTTAAGCAGAGCCATGAACCCCTCATGTGAATCTAGCTCCTCCTCTCCTATATGCCTGTGGCATATTTTTTACATTGTCGGCTTGAGGATTCGAACCAGCAACCTTTCAGTTACTTACTCAATGCTCTTAACTTCTGGGCTACCTGCGAAAGATGTTATGGGACAATAGTAATTTAGACAGGTTACTTTAGCATTGTGCTTAGGGACTATGGTGATCTGCTTGAAACATGTAGGTATTACAGACTGGGTCAGGGACAGGTTTAAAATATCAGTGAAGACATCTGCCAGCTGGTCAGCGCATGCTCTGAATTTGTGTCCTGGTAATCCATCTGGCCCTGCGACCTACAGATAGCGTGATCACACAGTCGTCCGGAACAGCTGGTGCCCTCTAAGCGAGCATAGAAAGCATTTTGCCAGTCTGGCAGGCTCGCATCACTGGGAAGCTCGCAGCTGGACTTCCCTTTGTAATCGCTGATAGTTTGCAAACCCTGCCACATCTGAGGAGTGTCAGTGTTGTAGGAATATAGCTTAGACCTGTATTGACACTTTGCCTTATTGATGGTTCGTCGGAGGGTGCAGCTGGATTAGTGTCCAGCTCCTTGAAAGCGGCAGCTCTAGCCTTTAGCTCAGTACAGATGTTTCCTGTAAATCCATGGCTTCTGGTTGGGATATGTACATACGGTCACCGTGTGGACGACATCGCAGATGCACTTATTATTGAAGCTGCTGATTGATAACATGGTGCAAGCACACAAAGACAGTCAAGAAGGGGGGGCAACAAAACCTCTTCCCCCTCAGGAGACTGAACATTTTTGGCATGGGTTCTCATATACTCAAAAGGTTTTACAGTTGCACCACCGAGAGCATCCTAACGGGGTGCATCGCTGCCTGGTATGGCAACTGCTCGGCCTCCGACCGCAAGGCAATATAGAGGGTAGTGCGAACGGCCCAGTACATCACTGGTGCCCAGATTCCTGCCATCCAAGACCTCTATACCAGGGAGTGTCAGAGGAAGGCCCTAAAATTTTTCAAAACTCCAGCCACCCTAGTCATAGATTGTTATCTCTAATACAGCACGGAAGGCGGTACTGGAGCGCCAAGTCTAGGTCCAAGAGGATTCTAAACAACTTCTACCCCCAAGCGATAAGACTCCTGAACAGCTAGACAAATGGCTACCCATCCGTTCCTCTCCTTTTTCAGGTGACGCTCGGCGGTCGACGTCGCCGGTCGACCACCGAGCGTCGACGCCACCATGAATCGCGTCCTACAGACTATGGATCGCTGGGAGAGAAAGGGGGGGCCTCCAGCGCCCCTGCCAGCGCAACCAAGGTCTCCAGTACCCGCCCCTATTTCACCCGGTCCCAGTGGGATTCGTCTGGCCCTCCCTAGGGAGTATGATGGGAAGCCTAATGTCAGGTTTTCCTATTACAGTTGGAGCTCTACCTAGCAACCGTCCACACGGCGCCTTCGGACAGATAGAGGGTGTCCGCCCTCATCTTGTTCCTCTCGGGGAAAGAACTGGAGTGGGCTAACGCCATGTGGGGAGAAGGAGATGTGGCACTGGACCACAGATTTCACCCTCCACTTCCGGGCCGTGTTTGACCATCCGCCCGAGGGTAGAGTGTCGGGTGAACGTCTCTTCCACCTGAGGCAGGGGACAAGGAGAGCCCAGGAGTTCGTTCTGGACTTCCGGACCCTGGCCGCTGATGTGGGTTGGAACGGCAGGGCCCTGATTGACTACTGTCGTTGCAGTTCACGCGAGGACGTCTGTCGGGAGTTGGCCTGCAGGGACACCACCCTCACTTTCGATCAGCTGGTGGACCTGTCCATTCGGTTGGATATCCTGCTGGCTACCCGTGGAGGTCCAGATTGGGGTCTGTCGGTTCCATCCCCCAGCACCACCGCTCCGAAGCCCATGGAGCTGGGAGATGCTGCACTTAGGGAGACCGGAGGAGGTTCCATTTCATGCACCATCTGTGGCCGCAGAGGGCACACTGCCGGTCGGTGCTGGGGAGGTTCCTCTGGGAGTCGAGGCAGCAGGTAGGGCACTCTCACATTACCCCAGGTGAGCCGGCACCATGCTCACCCAGAGCTCTCTGTTGCCCACATGTTTTTGAACATTACTTTTCCTGAGTTTCCCCCTTATTCCCAGCATAAGGCTCTCGTCGATTCAGGCGCAGCTGGGAATTTCATTGACAGATCATTTGCCCATAGATTAGGGATCCCCCTTGTTCCAGTGGATATGCCCTTCCCAGTTCACGCCCATGGTGATGCAGGAGAGTCATAAGGAGAGAATGAGTCTCTTCCTTGTTGATTCTCCTGCGTTTCCCGTAGTGCTAGGCCTACCCTGGTTAGTCTGTCATGATCCCACTTTTGCGTGGCAACAGTTCTCCACTTCACCTGCCTCCTCGAGTTTATGTATTGACTATCGAGGCCTAAATCAAATCACGGTGAGGTACAGTTACCCGCTACCTCTCATCACCACGGCGATTGAGTCAATGCACGGGGCGCGCTTATTCACGAATCTAGATCTCAGGAGCGTGTACAACCTGGTGCGTATCCGGGAGGGAGACGAGTGGAAGACGGCGTTCAGTACAACCTCATGGCATTAGGAGTAACTCGTCATGCCATACGGGTTGATTAATACTTCATCAGTTTTCCAAGCATTTGTAGATGAGATTTTCAGAGACCTGCAAGTGCAGGGTGTAGTGGTGTGTATTGATGACATTCTGATATACTCCGCTACACGCACCGAGCATGTGTCCCTGGTGCCCAGGGTGCTTGGGCGATTGTTGGAGCATGACCTGTACGTCAAGGCTGAGAAATGCCTGTTCTTCCAGCAGGCCATCTCCTTCCTAGGGCACCGCATTTCCACCTCAAGGGTGGAGATGGAGAGTGACCGCATTTCAGCCGTGTGTAATTGGCCGACTTCCACCATGGTAAAGGAAGTGCAGCGGTTTTTAGGGTTTTCCAATTACTACCAGAGGTTTATCCAGGGTTTTGGCCAGGTAGCGGCTCCCATTACCTCACTTCTGAAGGGGGTCCTCTACATTTGCAGTGGTCGGCTGAGGCAGACAGGGCTTTTGGTCACCTAAGGGCTCTGTTTACCTCAGCACCCGTGCTGGCCCATCTGGATCCATCCTTCTTTGGCATTCATAGTGGAGGTGGACGCATCCGAGGCTGGGATAGGAGCCATGCTCTCTCAGCGCTCGGGCACGGCACCAAAGCTCTGCCCCTGTGCTTTCTTCTCGAAGAAACTCAGCCCGGCGGAGCGGAACTATGATGTGGGGGACCGGGAGTTGTTGGCTGTGGTGAAAGCCTTGAAGGTGTGGAGACATTGGCTTGAGGGGGCTAAACACCCTTTTCTCATCTGGACTGACCACTGCAACCTGGAGCACATCCGGGCAGCGAGGAGACTGAATCCTCGTCAGGCAAGGTGGGCCATGTTTTTTTTAACCCGTTTTGTGTTTACCCTGTCCTACAGACCAGGTTCCCAAAATGTGAAGGCAGACGCACTGTCCCTGCTGTATGACACAGAGGAGCGGCTCATGGATCATAATCCCATACTCCCGGCCTCCTGCCTGGCAGCGCCGGACATGTGGGATCTGGACTCGGACATTGATCAGGCGTTACGTACAGAGCCCGCTCCCCTCCATAGTCCAGCTGGGTGTCTGTACGTTCCGTCTGCTGTCCGCGACCGGCTGATCTATTGGGCCCACAAGCCACCCTCCTCCTGTCATCCTGGTATCGGTTGGACAGTGGGCTGTCTTAGTGGGACGTACTGGTGGCCCACTTTGGCTAAGGACGTGAGGGTTTGTTTCCTCCTGCTCATTGTGCGCCCAGTGCAAGGCTCCTAGGCACCTGCCCAGAGGTAAGTTACAACCCTTAGCCGTTCCACAACGTCCGTGGTCGCATCTTTCTCCCTCAGAGGGTAACACCACGATCCTGGTCATTGTGGATTGTTTTTCTAAGTCCTGTCGTCTCCTTCCTTTGCCCGGTATCCCTACGGCCTACAGACTGCGGAGGCCTTGTTTACACACGTCTTCCAGCACTAAGTGGTGTCCAAGGATATAGTGTCTGATCTGGGTGCCCAGTTCACATTGAGGGTCTGGAGGGCGTTCATGGAACGTCTGGGGGTCTCGGTCAGCCTTAGAGTAATGGCCAGGTGGAGAGAGTGAACCAGGATGTGGGTAGTTTTCTGAGGTCTATTGCCAGCACCGGCCGGGGGAGTGGGCAGCGTTCGTGCACTTGGCAGAGATGGCCCAGAACTCGCTCTGCCACTCCTCCACTAACCTCTCCCCTTTCCAGTGCATACTGGGGTACCAGCCGGTTCTGGCGCCTTGTCATCAGAGCCAGATCGAGGCTCATGCGGTGGAAGACTCGTTCAGGCGCACGGAGGAGACATGTTCACCTTCAGTGGGCCGTGCTGCGCCAGAAATCCAGCGCAGACCGTCACCGCAGTGAGGCCCTGGTGTTCGCACCGGGGGACCGAGTCTGGCTCTCGACCTGAAACCTGCCCCTCCGCCTGCCCTGTCGGAAGCTGGGTCCGCGGTCTGTGGGGCCATTCAAAGTCCTGAGGAGACTGAGGTTACAGCTTCCGCCCGATTACCGTATTAACCCCTCGTTCCATGTGTCTCTCCTCAGGCCGGTGGTGGTTGGTCCGCTCCAGGAGTCTGAGGTGCGGGAGGTTCCTCCGCCCCCTCTGGACATCGAGGGTGCCCCAGCGTATCCAGTTCGATCTATACTGGACTCAAGGCACCGGGCAAGGGGCCATCAGTACCTCGTGGATTGGGATGGCTACGGTCCGGAGGAGAGATGCTGGGTTCCGGTGGAGGACGTGTTGGACCCTTCAATGCTGAGTTCCACCGTCTCCGTCCGGACCGCCCTGCGCCTCGCCCTCCGGGTCGTCCCGGAGGCCAGCGTCGGCGCGCTGCTGGAGCCGTGAGTCAAGGGGGGTACTATCACAACTTCCGCCGAAGTCTGTTCCTCTCCTTGTTTGGCTGGCGCTCGGCGGTCGACGTCATCGGTCTTCTAGTCATCACCTATCCACTTTTTAATTTTCCATTGGTTTTGTCTTTGTTTCCCACACACCTGGTGTCATTTCCCAATTACTGGTCATGTATTTAACCCTCTGATTCCCCCATGTCTTTGTGTGTGATTCTTTATTGTTCAGGTGGGTACATTTCTGGCTGGTTTTGCCTGGGTGTTGTTTCCACCCATGTTTTGTGGTAACCGTTATTGTTCGCACATTGGTACTGTTACATGTGCTCTTTTCTAAAGAGATGTTCACTCATCTCTGCTCTCCGGCGCCTGACTTCATGCACTAGCTACACCCACCGACCTGACATACTGCTACTCTCTGTTATCATCTATGCATCATCACTTTAATATCTCCACCTACATGTACATAGTTCCTCAATTACCTCAACACCTGTGCCCCCGCACATTGACACTGTACTGGTGCCCCCTGTATATAGCCCCGCTATTGTTATTATTTGTTACTCTTATCTCTTATATATATTTTTAAGTATCTTAAAACCGCAATGTTGATTAAGGGCTTGTAAGTAAGCAATAAACTGTAAGGTCTACACCTGTTGTATTCGGCGCTTGTGACAAATAAAATGTAATTTGATTTGGTAAACTCCTCAATGTCATCGGATGAATCCCGAAACATGTTCCAGTCCTGTAGTTTAGCATCCCCTTCATCGGATCACTCGGACTTCTTGTTTGAGTTTTTGCTTGTAAGCAGGAATCAGAAAGATAGCATTATAGTCAGATTTGTCAAATGGAGGGCGAAGGAGAGCTTTGTATTTTGGAGTATTTTGCAGTGTGGAGTAATGGTGATCCATGTTTTTTCCCCTCTAGTTGCAAAGCTGACATGCTGGTAGGAATTAAATAAGACAGATTTCAGTTTTCCTGCATTAATATCACTAGGAGTGCCACCTCTGGGTAAGCATTTTCTTGTTGGCTTATCACCCTATACGGGTCATTGAATGCCGTCTTAGTGCCAGCATTGGTTTGTGGTGGTAAATAGACAGCTATGAAAAATAGATGAACACCTTCTTGATAAATAGTATGGTATACAGCGAGACTTCTTTAATATTAGACATTTTGGTTGTTAACAAAGAGACAAACACCACCCCCCTTGAATTTACCTGAAGCTGACGTTTTGTCCTGCATATAGAAAAACAAGCTAGCTTTATATTATCGATGTCCTTTTTCAGCCACGACTCAGAGAATGATAGGATATTGCAGTTCTTCAGATCACATTAATAGGATAGTCTCGAAAGGAGCTCGTCCAGTTTATTCTCCAGTGGTTACATGTTCGCTAATAGAACGGAGGGAAGAGGCGGTTTATAACACCACCTCTTACTTTTTCGAGTGTCTGGATTTGGGCCTGGCCCGAAATGAGCAGTATGTCCTTTACCACCGATGGGTTAGTCCTTTACCACCCATGGGTTAGTACAAAAAAAAAGTTTAGACCAGCGCAAAAAAAACACAAAATGGCACGTGGCACAATGTTTAGTAAACTAAAGCTGGTACAGTAAAAGTCGGAAGTTCACATAAACTTTAGTTGGAGTCATTAAAACTCATTTTTCAACCACTCCACTATATATTTTTTAACAATCTATAGTTTTTGCAAGTCGGTTACAATTGTTTGCAGACAGATTATTTCACTTTATCACAATTCCAGTGGGTCAGAAGTTGACTGTCCCATTAAACAGCTTGGAAAATTCCAGAAAATGTCATGGCTTTAGAAGCTTCTGATAGGCTAATTGACATCATTTGAGTCAATTGGAGGTGTAGCTGTGGATGTATTTCAAGGCCTACCTTCAAACTCAGTGCCTCTTTGCTTGACATCATGGGAAAATCAGACAAGACCTCAGAAAAAAAATTTAGACCTCCACAAGTCTGGTTCATCCTTGGGAGCAATTTCCAAATGCCTGAAGGCACCACGTTCATCTGTACAAACAATAGTATGCCAGTATAAACACCATGGGATCATGCAGCCGTCATACCGCTCAGGAAGGAGAAGTGTTCTCTCTCCTAGATGAACGTACTTTGGTGCGAAAAGGTTAAAAACATTTTTTATCACAGGACAACAGCAAAAGGACCCTGTGAAGATGCTGGAGTAAACAGGTACAAAAGTATCTATATCCGCAGTAAAAACGAGTCCTATAATCGACGTAACCTGAAAGACCGCTCAGCAAGGAAGAAGCCACTGCTCCAAAACCTCCATAAAAATGCCGGACTACGGTTTGCAACTGCACATGGGGACAAAGATCATACTTTATGGAGAAATGTCCTCTGGTCTGTTGAAACAAAAATGGAACTGTTTTGCCATAACGACCATTGTTATGTTTGAAGGAAAAAGGTTGGAGGCTTGCAAGTTGAAGAACACCATCCCAACCGTGAAGCACGGGGGTGGCAGAATCATGTTGTGGGGGTTCTTTGCTGCAGGAGGGACTTGTGCACTTCACAAAATAGATGGCATCATGAGGACGGACAATTATGTGGAAATATTGAAGCAACATCTCAAGACAGTCAGGAAGTTAAAGCTTGGTCACAAATGGGTCTTCCAAATGGACAGTGACCCAAAGCATACTTCCAACGTTGTGACAAAATGGATTAAGGACAACAAAGTCAAGGTATTGGAGTGGCATCACATAGCCCTAACCTCAATCTTATAGACCATTTGTGGGCAGAACTGAAAAAGCATGTGTGAGCAAGGAGGCCTACAAACCTGAGTCAGTTACACCAGCTCTGTCAGGATGAATGGGCCAAAATTCACCCAACTTATTGTGGGAAGCTTGTGGAAGGCTACACGAAACGTTTGACCCAAGTTAAACAATTTAAAAGGTAATGCTACCAAATACTAATTGGGTGTATGTAAACTTCTCACCCACTGTGAATGCGATGACTGAAATAAAAGCTGAAATAAATCATTCTCTCTACTATTATTCTGACATTTCACATTCTTAAAATAAAGTGGTGATCCTAACTGGCCTAAACCAGGGAATTTTTACTAGGATTAAGTGTCAGCAATTGTGAAAAACTGAGTGTAAATGTATTTGGCTAAGTTGTATGTAAACTTCCAAATTCAACTGTATATTGCACTGGTCATCCCCAAAGGCAACACTTCCTTTGGCCGCCTTTCCTTCCAGTTCTCTGTTGCCAATGACTGGAACGAATTACATTTTTTTTTTTTTAATCACTGAAGCTGGAGTCTTATATCTCCCTCTCTAACTTTAAACATCAGCTGTCTGAGTAGCTTACCGATCACTGTACCTGTACACAGCCAATCTATAAATAGCACACCCAACTACCGCATCCTCATATTGTTACTTATCCTCTTGTTCTTTTGCACCTCAGTATCTCTACTTGCACATCATCTGCACAGCTATCACTCCAGTGTTAATGCTAAATTGTAATTATTTCGCCTATTTATTGACTTACCTCTACTCTTCTACATTTGCACACACTGTACATTGTACATAGATTGTGTTATTGACTGTGCGTTTATGTGTAACTCTGTGTTGTTGTTTTTGCCGCACTGCTTTACTTCATCTTGGCCAGGTCGCAGTTGTAAATGAGAACTTGTTCTCAACTGGCCTACCTGGTTAAATAAAGGTGAAACCTGGTAAAATAAATACATGGCCTACCTGGTTAAATCAGGTGATCTGGCCTACCTGGTTCCCTCCAGCGCCACCTTTTAGATTCCTGGTTAAATAGAGGTATACTACCTGGTTTCTTGTGTCTAAAGGTGAAATAAAATTTATTTTATGTATTTTGATTACGTATGGCTTTCTTGTGTCTAATAGTATATTGTAGGGTGGAGAGGTTTGGTAATGGTGGTGTTGGTGTTCAGATATGCAGTCTACAAGCACGTACAGACACAGTAACACATTTTGCAACCCTCATTTCCTTGAAACATGATGGTCCTCAGAACATTCTACTCTGGCTCTAAATTAGCCCTCTGATACCAACCCATTGTGTGCTGTCCCTATGTCCTGTCACTCTTCCCCAACCCCCAATACTCCTCTGTTTTACAACAGTGATCTCTGTGTCAATGGCTCCTTTCCCTGACCCTTGACCCTGCCCATAGGTAAGCTTAGCTTTTTGCCAAGCCACTGACCCTTCTCTGTATAGCCCAGCTCATTCCATTGATGTCCCTTCACCAAGCCCAGAGCTCTACCCCCCCCTCCATGTCTCTCCTCCACCTACCAACAGTCACTAGACAGGGGTTTGTGGCAGACTAAATTCCCCTCATTGTTGGCAAAATCTAGTCTATTGTCCTCGTCCCCATCCCCCTGCATACGCGGACTAAGGGCCATAGAGTGAGCCCACTTTTGAGCCCGGCCAGGGGGCGAGGACAGAGGTGGCGGGAGGTGCCTATAGGGGGTTGGCCAAGCCCCACGCCTCCCAAAGTGTTTCAGGAATTTCCTGTTTCAATAACTTTCTAAATACCAGCCCCCCTACACACCCCTTACCTCCTCCTGGCCAGCCCTACCCTCTCACCCAATCACCCTATAGTATTAGTGCCCAGAGGAGGTGACAAATTGTAACGTTTTCTCATTCAGGTTTAGTTAATCTGAGATCAGTGATTTGAACAGATTGGTCAGTTGTGTGTGTGTGGAAAGAGAGGGAGAGAGAGAAGAGGGAATGGGGGGGAGATATAGACTTTATAGCCTATAAAGGATTTCCACTTTACATGCTTTTGAAATGTCCCAAAAATGTCCCTTTCAAATGATCACTTGTAAACCACATGGGAGCATAGATTGTAGTGTGTAGACTGTGGAGTCCACCTTTTATAATTTCCTTTCGAACGATAGCTAATTCATTGCACACATCCGTCTGGTATGAATAGTATTTACTAGGCAGCTTTTACAAAGCCACCCCCTTAAACCCAATTTGCTAATGTAGCCAAACCACACGCCTGTCTATGACCATATATCTTTAATTGTACGTCAGGCCATTTCACGACACACACAGACACACACACACACACACACACACTCATGAGAGTCGGCCCACAATATAAAGCCCCTCCACATCAAAGAGAATGTCGCGGTGTCTGCACGCCAACATCCTTCCACCGTCACCGGTTACAATACAACGTTACGACAAACCTGTTCATAAAATACCACCTCTTACTTTCTCTTTGATTGTGTTTGAAGCTGATCATAGTAAACTTCAGTCGACACACCGAGGCACACACACCTCCCATCCTCGGCTTCTGAAACAAGGGGGCCATTAGAATCAATAGCCTTATTCACTTTCTAAGGGCCACAATTTGCATGGCTGTGCCAGGTACTGAAATCACTCCTCTCCCGTGGAGTGTGGACTCTACCGTGGTGAGTGGTTAGGAGTCAGCTGAATGTGTCTCGGTGACTGTTGAAGTTGGATTCATCCATCTAGCTCTTTTTAGGTTTATAATGCAAATTAACGTCACAAGTGACACTGACTCTTACTGAACTTGAGACTGAGAATGTGTGCGCTTTGGGGACCTTTAACAGAATGTGACTGGCAGAATGGGTGTTGTGTGTGGAGGATGAGGGCTGCAGTAGATATCTCAGATAAGGGGGAGTGAGGCCTAAGGGTGTTATTATAAATAAGCAACAACCATTGGGTCAGAGATTACCAGTTTACAGAAGAGTATAGAGTGCAGTGATGTGGCAAATCTGATGTGGCAAAGTGTTGGTGGCAAACCTGATGGCCGAATGGTAAAGAACATCTAGCCCCTCGAGAGCACCCTTACCTGCTGATCTATAAATTACGTCTCCATAATCTAGCATGGGTAGGATGGTCATCTGAATCGAGGTTAGTTTGGCAGCTGGGGTGAAAGAGGAGCGATTACGAAAGAATGTTGGATGTGCAAATCAATTCAAATTTTATTTGTCACATACACATGGTTAGCAGATGTTAATGCGAGTGTAGCGAAATGCTTGTGCTTCTAGTTCCGACAATGCAGTAATAACCAACAAGTAATCTAGCTAACAATTCCAAAACTACTACCTTATAGACACAAGTGTAAGGGGATAAAGAATATGTACATAAAGATATATGAATGAGTGATGGTACAGAGCGGCATAGGCAAGATACAGTAGATGGTATTGAGTGCAGTATATACATATGAGATGAGTATGTAAACAAAGTGGCATAGATAAAGTGGCTAGTGATACATGTATTACATAAAGATGCAGTAGATGATAGAGTACAGTATATACATATACATATGAGATGAATAATGTAGGGTATGTAACATTATATTAGGTAGCATTGTTTAAAGTGTCTAGTGATATATTTGACATCATTTCCCATCAATTCCCATTATTAAAGTGGCTGGAGTTGAGTCAGTGTGTTGGCAGCAGCCACTCAATGTTAGTGGTGGCTGTTTAACAGTCTGATGGCCTTGAGATAGAAGCTGTTTTTCAGTCTCTCTGTCCCAGCTTTGATGCACCTGTACTGACCTCACCTTCTGGATGATAGTGGGGTGAACAGGCAGTGGCTCGGGTGGTTGTTGTCCTTGATGATCTTTATGGCCTTCCTGTGACATCGGGTGGTGTAGGTGTCCTGGAGGGCAGGTAGTTTGCCCCCAGTGATGCGTTGTGCAAAAGGAGGCAAGGAGGCATGGCTGAGTCAAATAGGAATCCTGACTTAATGAAGTGGTGATTAAAGATCTCAGCCATGAGCTTCTTGTCAGTAACAACAACATCAACTTTAAGGGACATGGGCAGCTGTGAGGAGGAGGGTTTATTCTCCTGATCTTGAAACATTTTCCAGAACTTCTTGGTGTTAGACCCACAGAGAAAGAACTGCTCCTTAAAGTAACTAACTTTGGCCTTCCGGATAGCCTGAGTGCACTTATTTCTCATTTGCCTGAACGAAAGCCAGTCAGCCTGAGTGTGTGTGTGCAGGGGCTGAACCTGTTTTTCATTATCATTATGGTGGTGTGTTTGTTAACAATATCACTGAAGATATCAAAATAGAAGGTCCAAGTTTCTTCGACAGAGGGGATCAAGCTGATTCTTTAACAATTTACAGAGGCCAGGTCATGAAGGTAGGCTTGCTCATTGAAGTTTTTTTAGCAAGTGTCTATGACAAGTCAGGACAGGACTTTTCACTGAGCAGCCATTACGAACACAGGCTGTAAAACAGTGATCACTAAGGTCATTACAGAAAACACCAGACTGGTGCCTATCAAGATTATTTGTGAGGATAACATCGAGGAGAGTAACTTTTCTGGGTGTTTGGAGTCATACCTTGTGGGACTGGTAATATTTTGAGAAAGATTTAGGGAGTCCCAACGCTTAAAACCAGAAAATCTAATTGTTTGGGGACAGACTTGGTGGAGACAACCGAGCACTGAAGGTGATCCTTGGTAAAGATTGCCACTCACCCACCTTTGGAAGATCTGTCTTGCCGAAAAATGTTAAAACCAGAAAGGTTAACATCAGTATTCAAAACACTCTTCCTTAACCATGTCTCAGTAATGACCAACACATCTGGATTGGAGCTGTGAACCCACACTTTCAATTTATCCATTTTAGGTAATAAGCTTCTAATGTTAACGTGCAGAAAACCCAGGTTTTTATGAGAACAGAAATCAGTGAAGCAGATATCAGAGCACAAGTCAGAATTGGGGCTAGCAACAGTAGATGGGCCAGGGTGTACATGCACATTTTCAGATATCATCAACAGTAATACAATCAAGGCACGGCAGAGGACAGGGAGAGCTCTGCAGTGTTGATTTATGACATGTGAATGTGCATTCGATGGCAACAGGATCATATTATACAGCAATTTCAGCAGAGGTGGTTGAAACAGGATGGGGGTGGCCAAAAGTCTGTGTAACAAATAGTGAGTCAGAGTCCCGAGTGTGAGAACAAACAGTCTGTCCCACGGTTGGGTAAACAAGAAAGTTCATAGTCAACAAAGCATGCAGCAGTCATGAGGCAAATGGCAAAATAGCAAAATGTACAGGGAAAAAAAATAACGACTTGGGGCTAGCCATTGTTCAGTGACACTCGCCCCAACATTGCCTGTGTGCTGGAGGCGAGCAAAAGCTCTGTAGAGACTGGGTAGTGTGGTGGGGGTACCTGTACCAGACAGGCAGAGACAAGTCAGGGCAGACGGGTGAACAGATCGCCAGGTGGAATCCAAGCAGCAGTGAAGCGGGAGTAGGGGTCCCACTTGGGAGAAGCTTTATTTCTGGAAGCAGATTTATTGTAGAAAAATGCCAGTGGATTGCCCTGAACAGCATGAGGGTGCTTCAAGGCTTCCCGATTTGGGAGGGGTAGCCTGTGAGACTCCGGCCATGTGTTGGGCTCAAAGGCTTCGACACCTTTCACTTCACGCCTCAGTGCTAATTGACGTTTTATCTGGTCTGTCCAAAATTTGGTTGCAGGTTTGGAGTTTTGATCTGGAGATAAGGTTATGCTATGGAGGGTAGCATCCTGCGTAAAACCTGCCGAAAAATAAAAAGTTGATCTAACTCCAAAACTATCTATTGTGAAAATCATGTTGAAAAAGGAGAGAGCTCACATGCAGCTGTGCGCCTTAACTTAGTATTCAGTCCTTATAAAGTAAAATATATCATTGGAATGTATTTTCTCCTTGCCTTTTGAAAATAAAAGAGCTTCAGACTAGACATTACTCACTCAGTTCCAGGTTGGATGGTTTCTGTTTGTCATAGAATTTTCCGTACAGCTTGGGAATAATAGTCAAATGAGGTTATAGGTTTGGAGTTTTGATTTGGAGTGTTGAGGGTAGCATCCTGTATGTGCCCCTCCCCCCAAAAAATCAAAGTTTATCTAACTCTAAATCTAGCTTCTTTTTTTAACATTCTGAAAAATGTGGGAGCTCATCTGTTCCTGACCTTTCTCTCTCTGTGGGTGAGTACACCATTATGGCTATGTTTCTTACTAAGCTGTAGAAAGAACTTTCCCGCATTCATGACTACCTCGGTTGGTGGGGGGAAAAAAGTACAGGCTTTGTTACCAGCACGGTAAAGTTGCTGGCTAAACGTCTTGGTATGTAATGGGTCTCTCTTTCTTTTACTCTCTTTTTCTTTCACTCTCTCTTTCACTCCATCTGTCTGGCTGTCTGTTTGTCTCTCTCACACAGATATCGGGTTCTCTGCTGTGAATGGTTCACTGCTTTTTGCAGGTAAATTAAATAACACTCCCATTGTTTAACACCTCCCTAATTTGAAATGCAAACAGCCTCCATGGTTTAACAACACCAACCTACCTTCCTAATTTGCCAGTTAACAACTTATATAAATAAAAGGGGTATACCTGCAAATAAGGGGTAAAAAAATGGTCTATATAAATATTGCCTGATATATTTTACAGGTAACATATCACAACTTCGGTCTGAAATGGGTCTCTCTCTCCCCCATCCCTCTGACCTTATCCCTTCTCCCACTGGGTCAAGTGAACATGCTACTGTGAGCCAGGCTACAACACTTTGGATCCCTCTACACTTGTGTGTATAAGGTAGTAGTTTTGGAATTGTTAGATTACTCGTTGGTTATCACTGCATCGTCGGAACTAGAAGCACAAGCATATCGCTACACTCGCATTAACATCTGCTAACCATGTGTATGTGACAAATAAATTTGATTTTTATTTATTTGAACCATCATAAAAAAAATTCCCCTTTTTTCACACTCCTTTCAACATCATACCTTATTTTTTCCATGTAAATGTAACATGATAAACAGTAGCCATACTGTGCCACCCCTTGGTTTACACAGGTGAAAAAGGGAGCTCCAAAATGATTTGCTCTCGAAAACCCTTCTCCTTATGTATGGTTTTCAGCCATTACATTTGCCCACATTTGGCTCTAAACTACAATCAATTCCGACACTGTGCTTTAACGTTTAGAAACGTCAATAATCACCGATTTCTAAGCGTTTTTCGAAACATATGATGATATGCCCCTTATGTTTAATTTCAGCAAGAAATAATCTTTCAAATTAGAAAGATACATTTACTGTAGCAGTTTTGCACAGATCCATATACTGCCATGGTGACCTGGTTGCAAATGCTACATAAACAACCTCTGCTTCACTTTAACCTTTGTCCCTGTGTCTGGTTGGACCTTCTTAGTAAGTAGGGCAGGGTTCCCCAATAGGGGGCCCAGAAATTCATATCAAAGTGATTTTAATTGAGTAAATCGGTTCCCAAGTATTCCCACTCATAAATAGAGAGACATACTGTATGTGATCGTATCCCAATATAATCAAGGTTTGAAATTATTCCATATCTGTTTGGGATTCTTGCGGTCAATTTGCAGTCTACAAATTATTTGTAATTATGTTCTGGCCCCCCAACCATTCGCTCCAGGAAAAATCGGCCAATGGCTGAATGTATTTGGGTATCCTTGAAGTATGGTATATAGTGTGTTGTTGGTTGAGTTGGATTGGGGAGGGCATAGTCATGTGTTAGCAGTTTGAACATACAACATCAATTAGAAGCAGCTGTTGCTGTGGTATTGCAGTATGGCTGTAGAGGGCTGGATTTACGGTCTGGGTCTCCGCAACAACCCCCGTTTGATGTGCCGATAATGAGGAAGTGAGTGACTTCCTGTGGGTAGCCGGTGAACAGGGGGCAGCTCCCTCTCTCTCAACACAAAACAGAAGCATATGCTAAGGAACAGCTGAGAAGAGGAGAGAAAAGGGGATAGAGGGGGTTGAGGTGGTGTTGAGGTCTGGTAGTAAAAGAAGCGGGAAATTATTAAAAGGGATTTAGTCGAAGACGCTGCGCACTCATTCAAGTGAATGTGTGCGTGTGTGTGTGTGTGTGCATGTCAGACACACTTGACCCCTGTCTTTGTGTGAATGTCTTCATCCTGCCAGTGTAAACGACTGAGCTTTCCTTGCTTCTCCATACCTGATCCAATAGACTTTCATTACAACATGCCTGTGCAGGTTACACATACTTGCTGAATTCTACAAGGTAGTTAACAATCCACGAAGTTAAAAGGATAGCGCAGATCAAAGTATATCTGCTTCTGTCAATATCATCTGTAAGAAATCACCTCATGAGACAAATACAAATGTTTTTGTTTGAACAATTTGCACAAACATTTCACGACAAGTTTCCTATTATATCTTATGATGGTCATTTTGAAGTGTACTTTTATACAGATGACTCTTGTTTTCAAAGAATGCTGATTCTTTTCATTTGAATCTCATTGGCTCTACTCAAAGTAACCCCATGAAGCTCTCACAGTCACTGAAGAATTTGATCTACAATTCTCTAAATGTCTAATTTAGAAGTGTTTTTGACACCCTGAGTTGACTCCTCCTGCTCAGTATCGTTCTGTTTCTCCAACGGTCAAATTTCAAAGTTGTCTCAAATGTCAAATTTAGAAGGTTAAGGGTTAAGGTTTTGGATAGGGTAAAAACAAAACGTTTAGGCACATTATGAATGGTTAAGTTTTGGGATAGGGCAAGAAATAATAAAATATAGGAGTAAAAGTGTCCACCTCTGGGATCAAACAAGTAACCTTCTGATCCAGTCATGGGATTATGCCTGTCTGCAACACCCTAGCCTACTTTAAGGTAATAGCGCTCACTGTTACCCCTAGTGGCCAGTCTTGTAGGCATTTCCCAACATCCTCAGTACATTGATAGACGTGCAATTTTAAAGTCACTCTTGAGCAATCTGCCTGAGCAACCCATAGCAACCCTAAGCTTTAAATAAATGTGATTTCCTACTTTGCATGCCTCATTTCTTCATTCAGATTCCTTGTCTCAGAGTTACGATCCCACAACCTGAAAGAGAGAGACATGGTTTTGAAAGAATGTTTTAAGAACGTTGAAATGACATCAAAAGACGTTATTTCAACATTCACAAGACCAATTCAAGTAATGTGTTACAGTGAAAAGGGACCTGCTACCTTAGTTCTAACTGACTCCTGCATCTCTGTGGTCATTGCATGAGCAACAATAGCCCCACATTGCGATGGTCATTGATGGTCAGTGTCTTTTGTTTCTACCCAGATTTTCTCCTTAGAGGAAACACAAGAATGCATTGGTATCTCCACAGGTCGTGAATCTCACCAGGAAGAAACAATGTGTTTTAAAGGACTAAAAGAGCCCTTAAGTATCTTCCACATGCTATCAGATTAGCCTGTTGCCATCTCCTGGGGAGGTAACTCAGTCATATGCAATGAGGTGCCACAAACACACACACAGGCTATCAGATTAGCCTGTTGCCATCTCCTGGGGAGGTAACTCAGTCATATGCAATGAGGTGCCACAAACACACACACAGGCTATCAGATTAGCCTGTTGCCATCTCCTGGGGAGGTAACTCAGTCATATGCAATGAGGTGCCACAAACACACACACAGGAAAGCAGATAGGTTTGGAGAGGACTTAATTGAGGTCCTTTATGGAATCAATCCTGGACCAAAACACACACAACCCCTCAGACTCACTGACCCCCTAAGGCAGGGTTTCTCTAACTCGGTCCTGGGGCCCCCTGGGTACATGTTTTGGTTTTTGCCCGAGCACGACACAGCTGATTCAAATAATCAAAGCTTGACGATGAGTTGGTTATTTGTATCAGCTGTGTAATGCTAGAGCAAAAAACTAAACGTTTAGGAAACCCTGCCTAAGGCACGTGTCAAACTCATTCCACAGAGGGCCGAGTATCTGCAGGGTTTCGCTCCACCCTTGTACATAATTGATTAATTAAGGTTAATTAATTCATTAGTAAGGATCTCCCCTCACCTGATTGTCTAGGTCTTAATATAATGGAAAAAACAAAAACCTGCAGACACTCGGCCCTCCGTGGAATGAGTTTGACACCCATGCCCTACAGGAATAAATCAAAGGGTTCTACGTGGCGCCCTAAAATGAGGTTCATGTCCAAGTAAACAGAATTCAGCAGCATACTGTCCCTTACAGCAATCCAGCTCTAAAATACAGTTTATTTTTGTATACTTACCATATTTCCACTGCAACTCATTGAGAGCCCGATGATTAGTTGACAAGCTGAATCAGGTGTGCTTGTCCGGGTACTCGAGGACTGGGGTTGGGAACCACTGCCTTAAGGCGTTCCTGAATTGCTCAGCCATGCTATCAGCTAGTCAATCAATCAACCACTTACACATGTCAATCAATCAAGTTAATATATGGGGGCATAATTTAGTCTGTTGTCTGGTGCTTTTTCACTTCAATTTTCACTGTGTGTGTGTGCACCCGTGGGAAAGTGTTTGATATTGCTGGAGATGTCAACACACACACATAGGCAGGCAGGCAGGCGCACACACACAAGCAATTAATACCAAATTGTTTTAAAGGGATAATTCAGAATTTTGGCATGGAGACACTTTATCTACTTCCCCTTAGTCAGATGAACTTGTCGATACCATATTATAAGTCTCTTGTGGCTAGTTTCGTGAACCAATGCTAACTTTGGGGAAGTAGATAAAGGGACTCATTGCCAAAATCCCAAAGGATCCCTTTAAACTGTCAGAACAAAACACTTGATTAACCCTGTGTTGGTTTGTGTGTGTGTTTTGGTCTACTGTATTTCAATATCAATTAAAGTAATTACCTCACACCGATCCTCTTGAAACGTATTTGCTCTCCAAGGGTTCCTCATTAGTACGCATAATGGCCGGGTTGGAAATCTTATGTAACAATGCCAGATCACGCACACACAGACACAGGCATGCATAAACACTCACGTGCACACACGCGCACGCGCACACACACACACACACACACACACACACACACACACACACACACACACACACACACACACACACACACACACACACACACACACACACATACACACAGATGACACACAACGAGTAATCAGTCAAAACACACACATTCTCCGACCAAGGCTATGTCCAGTTCACAGAAATGTACAGAAACAAGGAATATAGTCCTCTTTGATAACACAGTGTTTTTTTTAAATTTCAGACAAGGGAGTTGGATATTTTGTAATGCCTACCATTTATTATTCTCAATATCTATGAGAATATGTGATTGTCTGGACAAAAATTCACCCTCAAAGACAAAAAATAAATCAAGGCTTTTTATACAAATTCCTTACAGAGTCCTGTATGCAGGGATGACTAAGGATATTATTTACAATATGGCCACCCCATGTAATTAAAAGATATATTTTTTTACCCCTTTTTACCATTTTCTTCCTCCTTTTGATTCCCATCCCAATATCTTTTTCTTATTTTTTAACATTGAGAAACATTGCCTCCCCCTCCTCTCTAGCCCTCGACTCCATCCCCTACTTTTCTGCAAAGAGGGTCGCTGACAAAAGGAATTGTGCGAACAGGCCTTTTAAAAATCCTTAAATGTTTGCGGCATGGCGCACAATAGGGGCTGAAAGAATGCGTGTCCGCGGGACAAAGACCTCTGCTATCCCCTCCTTCCCAAACCCCAAACCCGTGATGGATCTGAACGGACGCATGAACGTGGGCCCTTGTTTTCAGGGGGCCATCCAGATGAGGCGCCACCTCAGGCCCCTCATCTGTTCATGTTCATTTTGGCAGCTAATTTAGATTTCATTTTAGTCTTAGTTTTAGTCTTAAAATATATTTTAGTCTTAGTCCCATTTTAGTCATTTCATCCTTCGTTAGATTTAGTTTTTATCAGTCGACTAAAACTCTGGACAGTCTTTTTCTTTAGCCATTTTAGGCACATAATAGTCTGTGTATTTTGTTCTATGAAATAATTAATATTTAGGCTAATGCTATCTTCAAATCAGATCAATCAAATATAATTGTATTTGTCACATGTTTCATAAACAGCAGGTGTAGACGACAGTGAAATGCTCACTTACGGATCCTTCTTCCAGATTTGCAGAGTTAAAGACAAAGAGGAAAAATGTAATAGTGACACGAGGAATAAATAATCAGTGAATAATGAATAACAATAACGAAGTCAATAAATAATGAAATAATACTCATAGGAAAGGTTTTCATTTTTAGCTCACAATCTGTGGATAGTATACGATGAGAAAGATTCAAACATTTTGTAAAACATCACAGCACAGTTGAAAAATATATGGCACATAGAAACCCAATGAGGGTGATCTATGGTGATAGGTGGGATGGGCTGAGAGTGGCTGAGGGGTGGGATTTAAGAGCTGAGGTCTATGGTGATAGGTGGGATGGGCTGAGAGTGGCTGAGGGGGTGAGATTTAAGAGTTTATGTTTGATAATGTATTATTGTTATGTGACTGCTTTATATAAAAGTACCATGTATGTCAAATGTGTGCGGGTGCTGGCAGCGAACGGTTGAAAAGCATGCATTTGGTTTTACTAGCGTTTAAGAGCAGTTGGAGGCCACGGAAGGAGTGTTGTATGGCATTGAAGCTCGTTTGGAGGTTAGATAGCACAGTGTCCAATTACGGGCCGTAAGTATATAGAATGGTGTCGTCTGCGTAGAGGTGGATCAGGGAATCGCCCGCAGCAAGAGCAACATCATTGATATATACAGAGAAAAGAGTTGGCCCAAGGATGGAACCCTGTGGCACCCCCATAGAGACTGCCAGAGGACCGGACAGCATGCCCTCCGATTTGACACACTGAACTCTGTCTGCAAAGTAAATGTTAATGTAACATATATATATAAAATGTTAATGTAACATATATATATATAAAATGTTAATGTAACATATATATATATATATATATATATATATATATATAAAATGTTCATGTGACATATATATATATATATATATATATATATATATAATGTTAATGTAACATATATATGTAAAATGTTAATGTAACATATATATGTAAAATTTTAATGTAACATATATGTATAAAATGTTAATGTAACATATATATATATATAATGTTCATGTGACATATATATATATAAAATGTTCATGTGACATATATATATATAAAATGTTCATGTGACATATATATATATAATGTTCATGTGACATATATATATATAAAATGTTCATGTGACATATATATATATAAAATGTTCATGTGACATATATATATATAAAATGTTCATGTGACATATATATATATAAAATGTTCATGTGACATATATATATATATATATATAAAATGTTAATGTAACATATATATATATATATAAAATGTTCATGTAACATATATATATAAAATGTTCATGTGACATATATATAAAATGTTAATGTAACATATATATATGTAAAATGTTCATGTAACATATATATATATATATATAAAATGTTAATGTAACATATATATATATGTAAAATGTTAATGTAACATATATACTTAAAATGTTAATGTAACATATATATAACATGGTAATGTAACATATATATATATATGAAATGTTAATGTAACATATATATATACAATTTTAATGTAACATATATATATAAAATGTTAATGTAACATGTATATTTAAAATGTTAATGTAACATATATATAAAATGTTAATGTAACATATGCATATATAAAATGTTAATGTAACATATATATATAAAATGTTAATGTAAAATATATATATAAAATGTTAATGTAACATATATATAAAATGTTCATGTGACATATATATAAAATGTTAATGTAACATATATATGTAAAATGTTAATGTAACATATATATGTAAAATTTTAATGTAACATATATATATAAAATGTTAATGTAACATATATGTATAAAATGTTAATGTAACATATATATATATAAAATGTTAATGTAACATATATATATATATATAAAATGTTAATGTAACATATATATATAAAATGTTAATGTAACATATATATATATAAAATGTTAATGTAACATATATACTTAAAATGTTAATGTAACATATATACATAAAATGTTAATGTAACATATATATATAAAATGTTAATCTAACGTATATATATATATATAAAATGATAATGTAACATATATATATATAAAATGTTCTTGTAACATATATATAAAATGTTCATGTGACATATATATATATATAAAATGTTCATGTAACATATATATATAAAATGTTCATGTAACATATATATATAAAATGTTAATGTAACATATATACTTAAAATGTTAATGTAACATATATATATATAAAATGTTAATGTAACATATATATATAAAATGTTAATGTAACATATATACTTAAAATGTTAATGTAACATATATATAACATGGTAATGTAACATATATATATATATATGTAATGTTAATGTAACATATATATATATAAAATGTTAATGTAACATGTATATTTAAAATGTTAATGTAACATATATATATAAAATGTTAATGTAAAATATATATATAAAATGTTAATGTAACATATATATAAAATGTTAATGTAACATATATATAAAATGTTAATGTAACATATATATAAAATGTTAATGTAACATATATATATAAAATGTTAATGTAACATATATATATATATATAAAATGTTAATGTAACATATATAAAATGTTAATGGAACATATATATATATAAACTGTTAATGTAACATATATATATAAAATGTTAATGTAACATATATTTATATATATATATATATATAAACTGTTAATGTAACATATATATATATAAAATGTTAATGTAACATATATATATATATAAACTGTTAATGTAACATATATATATATATAAAATGTTACATTAACATTTATATATATAAAATGTTAATGTAACATATATATGTAAAATGTTATTGTAACATATATATATATATATATAATGTTAAAGTAACATAAATACTTAAAATGTTAATGTAACATAAATATATATATAAAATGTTAATGTAACATATATATAATGTTAATGTAACATATATAAAATGTTAATGTAACATATATATATATATATAAAATGTTAATGTAACATATATATATATATATATATATTGTTAATGTAACATGTATATATAAAATGTTAATGGAACATATATATATATAAACTGTTAATGTAACATATATATATAAAATGTTAATGTAACATATATTTATATATATATATAATGTTAATGTAACATATATATATAAAATGTTCATGTGACATATATATATAAAATGTTCATGTAACATATATATATATATAATGTTAATGTAACATATATATGTAAAATGTATAGGTAGCATGTATGTACGTATATGTAGCGAAAAAGCTGCAAAAAATATTTGTCCTCCAAAGAATTTTTTTATACCCTATTTTTATCAGGTAAGTTGACTAAGAACACTTTCTCATTTACAGCAATGACCTGGGGAATAGTTACAGGGGATGACTGAGCCAATTGGAAGCTGGGGATGATTAGATGACCGGTTCAAGCGTTGATTTGCTTATAGCACAGACACAGAACATTACATTGATCTGCAGTTCAACTTTTGATTCCAGCTATACTGAACAAATATATAAAAGTAATTTATATCAGCTCATGAAACATTGGAGCAACACTTTACGTGTTGCTCCAATGTTTCATGAGCTGATATAAATTATACCAGAAATGTTAAACAAAAGCTTATTTCTCTCAAATTTTGTGCGCATATTTGCTTACATCCCTGTTAGTGAGCATTTCTCCTTTGACAAGATAATTCATGCACCTGACAGGTGTGACATATCAGGAAGCTGATTAAACAGCATGATCATTACACAGGTTTACCTTGTGCTAGGGACAATAAAAGGCCACTCTATAATGTACAATTTTGTCAGAAAACACAAAGTTTTGAGGGGGCGTGCAATTGGCATGCTGCCTGCCTGAATGTCCACCAGAGACACTGCAGACCACATGTATGGCGTTGTGTGGTGTGAGCAGTTTGCTGATGTCAACGTTGGGAACAGAGTGCCCTATGGAGGCGGTGGGGTTATGGTATGAGCAGGCATAAACTACGGCCAACAAAGACAATTGCATTTTATCGATGGCAATTTGAATGCAGAGATACCGTGACGTGATCCTGAGGCCCATCGTTGTGCCATTCATCCGTCGCCATCACCTCATGTTTCAGCATGATAATGCACAGCCCCATGTCGCAAGGATCTGCACGTAATTCCTGGAAGCTGAAAATGTCCCAGTTCTTCCTGCATAGTCATCAGACAGGTCACCCATTGAGCATGGTTGCCATGCTCTGGCTTAATGTATACAACAGCATGTTCCAGTTCCATTAACTTTTCACGGTGATGGAAGAGTGGAACAAAATTCCACAGGACACAATCAACTGTCTGATCAACTCTATGTGAAGGAGATGTTTCTGATCCAAGCCCCTACTTGTTTTAAAAGGTATCTGTGACCAACAGATGCATATCTGTATTCATTTCAAATCAAATTGCATTTGTCACAGCAGCGTAAAAAAGGAGATCAATGCAAATAGTCCAGGCAGCCGTTTGACTAACTGTTCAGCAGTCCAATGGCTTGGGGGTAGAAGTCGTTAAGGAGCCTATTGGACTTAGACTTGACTCTCCGTTACCACTGGCCGTGCGGCAGCAGAAAAAGCAGTTGTTGTCCTGGCACCACACTGTCAGGTCTCTGACCTCCTCCCTGTAGGCTGTCTCATTGTTGTCAGTGATCAGGCCTACCACCGTTGGGTAGTCTGCAAACTTAATGATGGTGTTGGAGTCGTGTGTTGGCCACGCAGTTGTGGGTGAACAGGGAGTACAGGAGGGAACTAAGCACTCCACCCTGAGGCACCCCCTTGTTGAGGATCAACGTGACAGATGTGTTGTTGCCTACCCTTACCACCTGGGGGCAGACCCTCAGGAAGTCCAGGATCCAGTTGCAGAGGGAGGTGGCCAGTCCCAGGGTCCTTAGCTTAGTGATGAGCTATTAGGACACTATGGTGTTGAACGCTGAGCTGTAGTCAACAACCAGCATTCTCAGTTAGGTGTTCCTTTTGTGTAAGGGCAGTGTGGAGCACAATGGAGATTGTTTCATCTGTGGATCTATTAGAACGGTATGCAAATTGTAGTGTGTCTAGAGTTTCTGGGATGATGGTGTTGATGTGAGCCATGACCAGCCTTTCAAAGCCCTTCATGGCTACAGACGTAAGTGCTACAGGGCGGTAGTCATTTAGGCAGGTTACCTTGGCGTTCCTGGGGACAGGAGCTATGGTGGTCTGCTTGAAACAGTTTGGTTATTACAGATTCTGTCAGGGAGACTTTGAAAATGTCAGTGAAGACACTTACCAGTTGGTCAGCGCACGCTCCGAGTAAGCGTCCTGATAATCCATCTGGCCCTGCGGCCTTGTGAATGTTGACCTGTTTAAAGATCTTACTCTTTTATCACACAGTCATCCGGAACATCTGGTGCTCTCATGCATGGTTCAGTGTTGCTTGCCTCAAAGCGAGCATAGAAGGCATTTAGCTTGTCTGGTACGTTCGCATCACTGGGCAGCTGGGTTGGGTTATCCTTTGTAATCCATAATAGTTTTCAAGCCCTGCCACATTCGACGATGTGTCAAAGCCGGTGTAGTAGGATTCAGTCCTGTATTGAAGCTTTGCCTGTTTGATGGTTCGTCTGAGGGCAGAGCGGGATTTCTTATAAGGTTCCAGATTAGTGTCCTGCTCCTTGAAAGTGTCAGCTCTAGCCTTTAGCTCAGTGTGGACGTTGCCTGCAATCCATGGCTTCTGGTTGGGATATGTACGTATGGTCACTGTGGGGACGACGTCGTAGAGTAACTTATTGATGAAGTCGGTGACTGATGTGGTATAGTCCTCAATGCCATCAGATGAATCCTGTATTGAGTGAGTCAATGGTACTTCCTACTTGAGTTTTTGCATGTAAGCAATAATTAGGAGGATATTATTATGGTTAGAGTTGCCAAATGGAGGGCAAGGGAGAGCTTTTTACGGTCCCTGTGTGTGGAGTAAATGTCACGTCCTGACCTTAGTTCCTTTTTTATGTCTCTATTTTGGTTTGATGAGGGCCTGAGTTGGGGTGGGCATTCTGTGTTTTTTCTATGTTTTCCATTTCTATGTGTTTGGCCTGGTATGGTTCCCAATCAGAGGCAGCTGTCAATCGTTGTCTCTGACTGAGAACCATACTTAGGTAGCCTTTTCCCATCTGTGTTTTGTGGGTAATTATTTTCCGTGTGTGTTTGTGTGCACCTCGGTTGCGTCACGGTCTTTGCTGTTTACCTGTTTGTTTTTTGGTTATTTCGGTTTCACTTTCATTAAAAGATGTGGAACTACATGCACACTGCGCCTTGGTCGATTTATGACAGGGAGTTTGAGGATAGCGAGCGTGACAGTAAATTTGGTCTAGAGTTTGGTTTCCTCTTGTTGCACATGTGACATGCTCTTACAATAAACACTTACAGTTTCCGGGGGCAGCTCTAGCAGGGCAGGAATTTGACGAACTGACTTGTTGGAAAGGTGGCATCCTATGACACTTTGAAAGTCAATGAGCTCTTCAGTACGGCCATTGTCCTGCCAGTGTTTGTCTATGGAGTTTGCATGGCCGTGTGCTTGATTTTATACACCTGTTGTAGGTGTGGCTGAAATAGCCTAATCTACTAATTTGAAGGGGTGTCCACATACTTCTGTATAGTGTAGTGTATGTGTCCATTACAATCTAGGCAAGAATCGGAATGCATGATTTGTTACTAGAACTTGAAAATGTGAATAAAACATTAAATACACTGTGCTCGATACACACATACGGTATACTACAGTAGAAATTACAACACGATGTATAGAAAATACGACACTTACTTTGATTCGAATGCACACATGTCCAAAGTTATTATATGTAAGGAAAACAACAATGAAGTTAATGCGAGTGCCAGCCATAAACATGTGCCATTGGGAAAAAGTATGTGCTAGACTGAGAAAATGTCTGCATACTTGATCTGGGGAAACACTAGGAAGGTGCAAGGGCTCTCATCGATGAGAGAAGTTTGTTTGTCCGGTTCAGTAAAGCCTCAAACACAAATTGTCTGCAATAGTGAAATGGACTACTTCTATGTCAATTAATGAGGAGGGGGAACAGATCTCAATTGATAACTTGGAATATAGCCTATTGATAATTAGCAGGCAGTGTGTGTCTTGGTTTGAGGGCAATGTGGGTTTACTGTCCGTAACAATCACAATTTGGAAAATGTGGAAAATCTCATGCTGGGTCGACCTTTAGAGATTTTTGGAACTCACTTGTGAAAAGCATCGCTTCTATGTGAGCATTCTCTTGTTTGCTTATGGCATTATACAGCTCGTTGAGTATGGTCTCAGTGCCTTCGTCGGTTTGTGGTGGTAAATAGACAGCTATTGAAAATATGGATGAAAACTCTCTGGGTAAATAGTGTGGTCTACAGCTTATCATGGGGTACTCTACCTCAGGAGAGCAAAACCTTGAGACTTCCTTAATATTATTTAATTGCTCCCGGGTGGAGTAGCGGTCTATGGCACTGCACCTCAGTGCTAGAGGCGTCACTACAGACCCTGGTTCGATTCTAGGCTGTATCACAACCGGCCGTAAATGGGAGTCCCATAGGGCAGCGCACAATTGGTCTAGCGTCATCCGGGTTTGGCCGGGATAGGCCGGCATTGTAAATAAGAATTTCTTCTCATCTGACATGCCTAGTTAAATAAAGGTTAAATCAAATAAAAAATAGAGATTGTGCACCAGCTGTTGTTGACAAATAGACACATACCACCACCCCTTGTCTTACCGGATGTTGCTGTTCTGTCTTGCCAATGCACGAAAATCCCAACCAAATAGTATCAATGTCCTCATTCAGCCATGACTTGGTGAAACATAAGATATTACAGTATTTAATGTCCCATTGGTAGGAGTGTCTCAAACGGAGCTCATTAGTTTATTCTCCAGTGAACAGCACATTCGCCAGTAGAACAGATGGTAAAGGCAAGTTATCCACTCGCACTCACCAAGCACCCGGATCTGCGCCTAATGTATTGCCGTCGCCTCTTCATGTGAAGGACTGGGATTTGGGCCTGGTCCGGGAGGAGACGTAAATCTTTCGTCCCCGATTCATTAAAGACTTTTTTTTTTACAGAAAATATCTTTGTCCAGTCCAAGGTGAGTAATCGCTGTTCTGTCCAGAAGCTCTTTTCGGTCATAAGAGACGGTGGCAGAAACATTATGTACAAAAAAAGTTACAAACAATGTGAAAGAACACACAGAATAGCACAATTGGTCAGATGCCCCTTAAAACCTCAGCCATCCCCTTCGGCGCCATTACTATCTAGTCATGTGAAATCCATAGATTTGGGCCAAATGTATTTATTTCAATTTACTGATTTCCTAATATGAACTTTAACCTAGCAAAATTGTTGAAATTGTTGTATGTCGTATTTATATTTTTGTTTAGTATATATGGAAAACTGTTGGATATAAAGACATCACACAGACAGACAAAAAGTACAAATCGTCATTCTGTTACCAAACTTTGTATTTGCACAGTTCTCTAAGTAAATGTGTTTTTGGTTGAAGTATTCCTTGTACATAGAGTTTTATGGTTTATTTAACTTTTCAAGCATATAATAGCACAAATACAACTAGTTTAATTGAGTCTAGCTGTGTTGTTTGTTGCGTTACGTCAGATTATCTGTTCGCAAAGTTGTAGAATTCATTTGGAAGGTTGCCACCGTTTCAGTTCATTGATCTTCGTTAGAGTATTTCCTTCCATTTCAGATCACTGGACAGTGAAACTACCTTCCACGTCTACTGATTGAAACAAATTGTTTCAGAAGGTCTTGAGAATGTAGGCTGAGTTAATGCATGCTTTAATGCATTCTATAGCCAAGGGCCCAATGACACTACAGGTCTATAAAGAGCGAGAAGCACTATAGCAACATGCTAATAATGTTAACCACACTCCCCAACAATACCAGGAACAAAAAACAACACAACACCCTACTCATTCCTTTGGCCGGGAGTCAAGACAGCGAGCGGTTTGAGCAATAAATTAACGTCCTGATTAAAAATGGCCGTCTCGCCCGCCAAATTGTTATCAAGTGGCACCATTGATAGCAGCAACAAAAACTCACCCTGGCCCACATCACCAATCAACCCCTCAACGAGAATAGGAAGAAACCCCAAAACAACATTCTTCGGCAGGTCACCTCTTTCATTGCTTGGAGGGCCTTGGGGAATGGTTTGGGAGGGTGGGGGGGGATGTAAAGTGGGGTACACAGGAGCCCACAAAAGCCCCCAGCCTAGGAGAATAAGGGCTAGAGAGAGAGAGATAGATGGAAAAAGAGTAGAAAAGGGCCACCCTGACAGGCTTCCCTTTTGGGGGAACTTTTTTTGTTGGGGCAGGCGGGTGTACCCCCTTTCTTCAAAGCATTCCGCTGGGGCCCTGTGGAATGGATGGACCATGGGGGGAGGACGGGTGATGTATGAGGGAGTCCTTCTTTGTCTCCGAGGCATGAGGGGCCAGTTACACACTGAACGCCTTGGGAAGATTAACCAGGCAAGCCCAGTTTGAAACTGAGAGAGAGAGAGGAAGAGAGTTGAGAGGTGGGGGAACATTATGGAGGGTAGAGCAATATCTTATCAGTGAGAGAGAGACAGCGATACAGATGTAGGCTCTTAATGTGAGCCAGTTTGATAGAGCAGGAACATAATCCTGCAGAAACAGGAAATGTGAATTATTATGTGTATCAAATCATATGTTATTGGTCACATACACATGTTTATCAGATGTTATTGCGGGTGTAGCGAAATGCTTGTGCAGGGAAGTAATATCTAACAGGTAATATTTAACAATTTCACAACAATACACACAATACACACAACTCTAAAGTAAGGAATGAAATTAAGAATATATACATTTTTGGATGAGCAATGTCAAAGCAGCATAGACTAAAATACAGTAGAATGGAATAGAATACAGAATAGAATACAAAATGGAATACATTTGAGATGAGTAATGCAAAATATGTAAACATTTGGATTATAATGAATGGACTTTTTTTTAAGGGGTGGCATGTGGAAATTACAAACTTTAGAAGCCTTTTCAAAACTCAAATACACTGCAAGTTTGCATTTCCTGCCGTGAAGGAAAATTCTCAACAACAAAAGAGTGATCAAATTAAGATCTTACATCTGTAGACAGATGAAAAGAGGAATAGATAGAGGAAGAGAGAGATGGGGGGGAGAAAGAGAGTACCAGAAGAGAGAAAGTAGAAAAAACAGTTGAGAGAGAGCTACTAGAAGTGAGAAAGAGTAGAGAGAAAGAGTTAAGAGAGGGATACCAGAAGAGAGGGAGTGCGAGAGAACTAGAGGAGTACCAGAAGAGAGAGAGAAAGAGTAGAGAGAGAGAGAGGTACCAGAAGAGAGAGAGCAGAGAAAAATAATAAAGAGAGAGGTTACTAGAAGAGAGAGAGATAGAGGGAGAGAAATATTAGGGAGAGAGAGGTGGGTACCGGAAGACCATTCATAGTTAGAGAGAGGAAGTGGAAAAGGAAATTAACCAGATGACAACAATATTTGACATTTTGGAGGAGAGGAAGGAGTAAAAAAAAACGTCCGGAAAAAAGCAAATGAGTGTGGCCCAAAAGAAGCGAGGGAGAGGTAGTTAAAAAAGGTGGAGGAAGAAAAATCTCAGTCAGGCAGTGATGAGTGAGGGGGGTCTTGCTCTCAATGTGGATTAGCGCGGCTTCACAGTGAGAAGGAGGGAGAGAGAGTGAGAGAAAGAGAGGGAATGAGGGGGGACAGAGGAGATTGGGGGTGAGAATGAGGAATCGCCGCTCGCTTCAACTCACTTCACCAGCCAAGAACAAAGCCTGATGGGAGGTACTTGACATAACACTCTTCCAGGCCATGTTTGGGAAGGGGGCCTGAGGAGGTGAGGGGGTGAGGGGTTTAAGAAAGGGGGGGATATGTTAATATGATAAACATGTAGACTTATTAAACATTCTTAATCAGAGAGTTGATTTTGAGGACTTGCAACGCACTTCCTCTGTAAGACAGATAACACTTTGGGAGATTCCCTGGTGGAGTTCTCACACCGGAGTCGTGGTCATTAGGGCGCGTGATGGAAAACATTCTAAAACATTTTGCAACAGGAAACGAAAATGAGTATTTCTCATTGGACAAGTCCAGGTAATCCCTGCCCGTTTCATTCAAGTTTCTTCCATTTGGTGCCTACTGGACACGCTCCTGATCAATTTAATACTTGAAGGAAAAGTGTCCAACAGCAAAGGGTCATTCCAAGCTGAATGAAGCCAGTGTTTCAATCTCAGGGTAATGACATAGGGTATTGTTATTTGGAGGACCAATCTTCGTTAAGCTTTCTTAATGGCATTAATCAGCTCCACAGGTGACGCACTCGGAACAAAGACACCCGGCCTAATGTAAATCAAATCAAATTGTATTGGTCACATACACATGGTTAGCAGATGTTAATGCGAGTGTAGCAAAATGCTTGTGCTTCTAGTTCTGACAGTGCAGTAATAACCAACAAGTAATCTAACAATTTCACAACAACTACCTAATACACACAAATCTAAAGAGATGGAAAAATTATATGTATATATAAATATATGGATGAGCGATGACAGTGTGGCATAGGCAAGGTGCAATAGATGGTATAAAATACAGTATATAAATGTGATATGAGTAATGTAAGCATTATTTTAAAGTGCCATTATTTAATGTGACTAGTAATCCATTTATTAAAGTGGCCAATGATTTGAGTCTGTACGTAGGCAGCAGCCTCTCTGTGTTAGTGACAACTGTTTAACAGTCTGATGGCCTTGAGATAGAAGCTGTTTTCAGTCTCTCGGTCCCAGCTTTGATGCACCTGTACCCACCTCGCCTTCTGGATGATAGCGGGGTGAACAGGCAGTGGCTCAGGTGGTTGTTGTCCTTGATTATCTTTTTGGCCTTTGTGTGACATCGGGTGCTGTAGGTGTCCTGGAGGGCACGTTGTTTGCCCCCGGTGATGTGTTGTGCAGACCGCACCACCTTCTGGAGAGCCTTGCGGTTGAGGGCGGTGCAGTTGCCGTACCAGGCGGTAATACAGCCCCATAGGATGCTCTCAACTGTGCATCTGTAAAAGTTTGTGAGGGTTTTAGGTGACAAGCCAAATTTCTTCAGCCTCCTGAGGTTGAAGAGGCATTGTTGCACCTTCTTCACCACACTGTCTGTGTGGGTGGACCATTTCAGTTTGTCCGTGATGTATACACGAGGAACTTAAAACTCTGCACCTTCTCCACTACTGTCCCGTCTACGTGGATAGGGGGTTGCTCCCTCTGCTGTTTGTCCGTGATGTATACACGAGGAACTTAAAAAAACTTTGTCCACTTGCTCCCTCTGCTGTTTCCTGAAGTCCACCATCATCTCCTTTGTTTTGTTGACATTGAGTGAGAGGTTGTTTACCTTACACCCCCCCCCCCACACTATTGTTGTGTTGCCTGCAAGCTTGATTATTGAGTTGGATGCGTGCATGGCCATGCAGTCGTGGGTGAACAGGGAGTACAGGAGAGGGCTGAGAACGCACCCTTGTAGGGCCCCAGTGTGTAGGGTCAGCGAAGTGGAGATGTTGTTTCCTACCTTCACCACCTGGGGCCGGCCCGTCAGAAAGTCCAGGACCCAGTTGCACAGGGCCTCAAGCTTAATGATGAGCTCGGAGGGTATTATGGTGTTGAATGCTGAGCTGTAGTCAATGAACAGCATTCTTACATAGGTATTCCTCTTGTCCAGATGGGATAGGGCAGTGTGCAGTGTGTAGGCGATTGCATTGTTTGTGGACCTGTTGGGGCGGTATGTAAACTGAAGTGGGTCTATGGTGGCAGGTAAGGTGGAGGTGACATGATCCTTGACTAGTCTCTCAAAGCACTTCATGATGACAGAAGTGAGTGCTAAGGAGCAATAGTCATTTAGTTCAGATATGGAGGGAACAATAGTGTTGAATGCTGAACTGTAATCAATGAACAGCATTCTCACATAAGTGTTCCTCTTGTTCAGATGTGTTATGGCCGTGTGAGTAACGATAGAAATGACATCTTCCGTGGATCTGTTGGAGCAGTATGCAAATTGGAGTGGGTCCAGTGTGCCTGGCAGCCTGGCCTTGATGTGGGCCATGACCAGCCTCTAGAAGCACTTCATGATGACCAAGGTGAGCACGACAGGGTGATAGGCATTTGGAGATGTCACCTTGTTTTTCTTGGGCACTAGGACGGTGGTGGTCTCCTTAAAGCAGGTGGCGACTACAGCCTGGGAAAGAGACAGGTTGAAGATGTCCGAGAAGAAGCCTACCAGCTGGTCAGCACACAAAGAGACATAAATGACATCTGGGCCGGCGCCTTTGTGAGTAATCACTCTTTTGAGAGTTTTCCTCAAGTCAGCCTCAGAGAGTTGAAATCACCTGGTCATCCAGAGCAGAAAGAGTCTTCCTGGATGGCTCGGTATTGTCTGCCTCAAAGCAAACAGAGAATTTGTCTGGTGGGCACCGCACAGCTAGATTTGCCTTTGTAGTCTGTGATAGTCTGTAGCCCTTGCCACATGCGACACGAGTCTGAGTTGTCAAACATCAATTCAAGTTTGAGTCTGTGTTGTCTTTTTGTGTCCCTGATGGATTTGCAGAGCTCGTACCTGCTTGCCTTGTATGAGTCGCGTGCCACTGAGTCATCAGGCTTCGTTCTGCTGACATTGAATGCTGCAGTACGGGCTCTCATGGTACGGATATCTCTGTTCATCCAGGGTTTTTGGTTGGGGTATGTCCAGATTGTTATTGTGGGTACAACATCATCAACACATTTCCTAATGAAGCCTGTAACTGACAATGTATATTCCTATATTCCTGGATGAGTCCTGGGTGGATGAATCTTTGAACATATTCTAATCAGTCAAATCAATCCTGTAGCACTGAGTCTGCCTCCTCTGTCCAGCACCTACTCTCTGTTTTGGTTGCTCTCTCTTGAGTTATTGCCTGTTGGCGGGGAGTAGGACCAGAAAGATGTGATCTGATTGGTCGAAGTGGGGGCGGGGAATGGTTTCATACACGTCAGGGATGTTTGTGTATGCATGGTCAAGCACGCTGAATCCTCTTGTGGAGCAGGATACAGGTTGGTGATATTTTGGGAACATTTTAGACGGGCTTCGCTATATTCACCCACAACAATATAGACTGCTTCCGGGTGAGAGGATTCTTGCAGGCTAATGATCCTAACAGTTTGCTGAGTGCCGCCTTGGTTTTGCTTGTGGCGGTATGTACACAGATGTGATAATAACACACGTGAATTCCCTCGGCATATAGCGGGGTCGGCATTTAAACATCAGAAACTCCAGGTGGGGTGAAGAGGAGCTCGCAATGTTTTCAACTCCGGTATTGTTTATGAGGAAACATACCTCCCTTCGACTCTCACCAGGAGCCACCATTTGATCCATTCAAAATATGGAGAGGCCATCTGGTTGAACAGTAGAGTCGAGTGTATTGTCTGTAAGCCATGTCTCAGTGAAAACAAAGACACAGCATTCCCTGATGTCTCTCTGTGATTGAAGCCTTGCTCTGAGTTCATAAAGTTTATTTTCCAGCAATTGGAAATTAGCCATCAGAGTACTAGGAAGAGGAGGCCTTGTAGCCCGTCTTTTCAGCCTAGCTTGGAGTCCTCCTTTACCTTCCTCTTCTTCGGCGTCGGTGTTGCCATAGGTCAACTCGGCCAGGAGCAGCAGGTTAACAAAGGAGCGAATGTAGTTATCCAGATCTGTGAGGCTGAGAGATAAGTGTGTAGCTTCCCATTCAGGATCCAGAAGAGTTTGTCGGTCATAGGGAATTATTGCACGAACATTCTGAGCAAACAAAGTCAAAATGATTAGTCATAAAAAAAGAAGAAACCGTAGGACGCTTGCCCTCCTCAGGTATATATAAGAGCACAGTCTCATTGGAAAACAGATACAGTAAGCTTCGCTAGGCTTCAAAGGAAGATAGTCCATTAAGACAGAAATGGACACACAATCACACACACATGCAGGCACATACACACAGCAATTAAACATGTTTCTAAAACACCAGGTAGTCCTGCGTTCTGTCTCCAACCTTTCAGAAAGCGAGAGAGGGAGGAGAGAAAAGGAGAGAACAAATGAGAAAGAGAAAAGCCATGTATTGACAGAAGCCCTTTGAACTTTTCACAACAAGCCTTCTCCAAAGCAAAAATTCAAATTATTCTCCTCATCTCTTTTTTCCTTTCTCCCTCTATCTTTTCTTCTTATTTCTCCTCTTCCTCCTCCTCCTCCTCTTGTTTCTTGTCAGTTGCTCCCGGTCCGGATCTCCCACTGGAACGCTCTCACCCTCCGGCCTTCTCGCTCTATGAGTGCTCATGGGTCCTGAAGTGATGTTTTTTGTGCTGGGGTTCAAAGGTCATGCCTATTAGTGTGAAGAAAGGCCTGCTAGGTATTCTAATCTGACCCCGAAGGAGGGACGCAGAGCTCTTCTCCCCCCCACCCCCCACCCCCATCGCCGCATGGGACACTTTCATCCTTTGTCAAAGGGGGTCAATGAGCGGCCACCCAGGGGGGTAGAGGGGGGCTGGAGCGCGGGGTGAGGGGGTGGTTAAGTAACCAAGGAAGGTTATCTTATCTTATCTAGAATGTTACAAAATGGAAGAGGGCCGATGAAGGTTGAGGAGTATGTGACTGAGTGTGTGTGAGTTCAAGCAGATATAGGCTGAAGAGTGACAGGGTAGCAAGAGCTGTTATGCATAGGCCTAACACAAATACATGCTTGTATGTACACAGACAAAAACACGTACACGCACATGCACACACACACTCTCACACAGCACACACACACACGCACAAACACACACACACAAAACCACACAGGTTACTATAGTAGGAATGTGATAACTGATCAACATAAATGCTTGGGGTGCGTTGGGCAATTCCTTTCTGCCTCCATATTGTTTCTGACTTTAGAAGTACTTATTGCATATTCCTTTTCCTACTATGCCTCCCTCCCTTCATGTTGAACGATGGACTTGAGTGGTCTCGCTTCACTCGCCATTAAGAAGTATCAGTAATTTTGTCTTGATATGCAAGTTAGATGTTAGATAACCTCGACGGAACGAGAACACACACACACACACACACCATGATCATACAGTGCCTTCAGAAAGTATTCACATCCCTTGACTTTTTATAAATTTTGTGGTGTTACAGCCTGAATTTAAAATGGATTAAATGTAGATGTCTTTTGTCACTGGCCTACACACAATACCCCATAATGTCAAAGTGGAATTTTGTTTTCATGTGTATGCTTGGAATCGTTAAGGACAGGGGAGTTTTTCAAGATAAAAAATTAACTGCATGAAGCTAAGCACAGGCAAAATCCTAGAGGAAAACCTGGTTCAGTCTGCTTTCCAACAGACACTGGGAGATGAATTCACCTTTCAGCAGGACAATAACCAAAAAGTCACGCCCTGACCTTAGAGATCCTTTTTATGTCTCTATTTTGGTTTGGTCAGGGCGTGAGTTGGGGTGGGTATTCTATGTTTTATAGTTCTATGTTTTGGCCGGGTAGGGTTCTCAATCAGGGACAGCTGTCTATCGTTGTCTCTGAGAACCATACTTAGGCTG
Organism: Oncorhynchus tshawytscha; assembly: GCF_018296145.1. Lineage (NCBI taxonomy): Eukaryota > Metazoa > Chordata > Actinopteri > Salmoniformes > Salmonidae > Oncorhynchus > Oncorhynchus tshawytscha. The sequence continues at coordinate 1,347,785 of NC_056446.1, read as the reverse complement.
CCCTTTTTCCCACCTGTGTTTGTGGGAAGTTGACTTTGTTTAGGGCACATAGCCTGTAGCGTCACGGTTTGTTTTTGTAGTGGTTATTGTTTTGTTCGGCTTTAACCGCCGTGACACACAATGCCAAATGTATGCTGGAGTTGCTTACCAAGATGATAGTGTATGTTCCCGAGTGTCTGAGTTACAGTTTGACTTAAATCTACTTGAAAATCTCTGTCAAGACCTGAAAATGGTTGTCTAAAAATTATCAACAACCAAGGATAATAGTTAAATGTTGCACAATCCAGGTGTGGAAAGCTCTGAGAGACTTACCCAGAAAGACTGTAGTCGCTGCCAAAGGTGCTTCTACAAAGAATTGACTCAAGGGTGTGAATACTTATGAGAAAAAATATATATTTTATCTGAAGGAACTGTACATGTACAGTAGTCGAGGGGTATGTAGTCGTACAGTAGTCGACATGAAGTGAATACATTCTGAAGGAACTTACATGTACAGTAGTCAGATTGTAACACAACAAAATGTGAAAATAAGTCAGAGGGGTATGAATACATTCTGAAGGAACTGTACATGTACAGTAGTCGAGGGGTATGAATACATTCTGAAGGAACTGTACATGTACAGTAGTCAGTGAAGGA